>NC_069115.1:23440030-23675030 GCF_025612915.1 Magallana angulata
AAATATTAAATAGTAAATGAAAAGAGACTACTATATGCAATAAAATGCGCCAAGATAATCTTTCCAACAAGATTCCATGGCGATTTGAAGAATTTTGAAATGAAGCGGTGGAACAAAATCAGCAACAGCAGAGGGGCGCATCATGCGTCAGGCTCAAATTATGGCGCAGAGTAAACTTAACGAGCTACAAACTTGTAACAGTAGGTACAAAGCGAATACCCAAACTTTCAATACTGAGAATATATATATATATATATATATATATATATATATATATATATATATATATATATATATATATATATATATATATATATATATATATATATATATATATATATTTATATATATATCAACATGATGATTCATTCGGGTGGTGACTGATATGCTAGGAGTGAAGGTGTCCGATTATCTTAATTATTTATTTACATATTCTTTTATATAGACATTGGAACTACGTTAAGGGTACCTATTTACTCGTTCTAGCGTTTAGGTTGATAAATGAATTCCTGTGCTTTTTCTTTTAATTTGTTTCTATCAAAGCAAAATATGAATCGTATCGCTATTTGCATGTCCAACACTTTTATTCCCTTATCTAAGCAAAAGGGCCCCGCATACATGTAGTTATCCAAAATGGACGGTAACGGTCCCGTTATAAAAACAGACATTTATTTTTGGGGGGAAACGAAAAACGTCTATGACATATCTTTTTCAAATTTTGATGCATGTAAATTTATCTGAAATAAAAACCTTTTCTAAAAAAAAAATGTAAACTCATGACGCAGCGATGTCACGCATATATCATGTTATAAAAATTAATATAATTCTAATTCTTTAACAAACTTTAATCAAATGTGTTATCATTTCATCCTATAAAGCGGCCATGAGATGCAAGGTGCATTGTGTGACATTACTTTGGTATCAATCCTTGTACATATGGTTTTATAAACAAACTAATGAATATTTGGTATCATAATAATTTTCAAAACTCTCTTTTTATATAACACATGGTTTGGGTTTTGTTTATTAAGATATAGACGACTGTTTAAGCAACCCCTGTCAAAATGGCGGTACGTGCGAAGATCAGTTGGGTAAATACGTGTGTCACTGTAATGGAAATACGACAAGCAAAGACTGTTACATCCCATGTATGTAATTGTGTCACTTTTCTTGCATAAACTGAAATTAAAAGAAAGGTGCAAGACTAAACTAATATATTTTAGTCCAACCTCATCATCTATCTCTATGTTGTGGCAGGTAAAGTAATCAAATAGCAAGTGAATGTATCTCGTAATGTTTTTATTGAAGATTCTCCTCATCTATTCATCAATAACATTTTAACGGTTATTGCTTCTTTTAAATCCCTTTCCAAGTCTTCCTTGATGTTTTGGGGGGGTTTTCCGCTTGCCACACATGCAGTGAATATATTGATGAAATTGGTTCCATTTTGATGACAGTTAAATATCATAAAATTGTTTCTTTCATAATTTAGAATCTGGATGGAAAAAAATGGGAGTTTCATAATTTAAATTTTAGGAAACAATATGTTTGAATATGTCTCAATGCGTCAAAATTCGGCATTGTCACGTAAAATTCGAGCCTTTTCACCAATGCTGATCAAGTTTATCAATTTTGACAGTATTTCATGTATAATGTTTTGTATGTAGCAAAACAAAAGACTTTGTAAAACAGTATTAATATAAAAAAATGTTTAAATGGATAAAAGAATAAACAATGGTAGAAATATTATATTGGTATTAAGTCCATTATAAGAACGGAACGGTACATGCACACTTTCACGTCAAAACATGGCTGGGGCAAAATTATTCCCGACTTTTACGAAATAAAAAATAATCTGTGAGATGTCTGAATATTCACGTTTGGCAAAAATGGGAGGTCATTTGAATTTTTAATTTGCGTTTTTCTGGAGGGGAGTGGGATGGAAATGCACAGATTTGATGTTCAAGTATGTGTGTAACTTCGACGTAAACAAAATCTCATGCCTTGCTGGATGCACATCCGATTCAAAATTTCGTTTAGAATCAATCATCTGTATCTGAAGTTACGCAATTTTGGAAAGAATACTAGTGTACCAAAGTTAAATTATCTAATATTAGCATTACCCAACTCAAAAACTGAACACTTAAAAACTTATGAACATGATATTTTTCATTTCCTATTGGACCGTACTACGGAAGCCCATTTAGGACCTATCAAAAAATATTTTTGAATTTGATATAACGAATTCTTGAATTTGTTAAAACAAATTTAAATCGTTATAACTAATTGTTGAATCCGTTATAACGAAATAAATTTGTTATAACAAATTTTAGGAATTCGTTATAACGAATTTTATCTGTTATAACAAATTCGCTGAATTCGTTATTTCAGATTTTAAAATCTGTTTTAACAAATTAAATTTGAAATAACGAATTCTTGAATTCAATTTAATGCTGTTTTCGACAAAATAACATCAACAGCATATATTACTAAAATATCATTTATATTTGAACTTAGTGCGCTTGTTCTTTACAATTTCAAGTGTTTTTGTCTATTATAAGAGTACAGTTTTAATTTTTTTTTATTCGTTTTTATTGACAAAATGGACTAAAGTGACGTATATCGCACTTGTCTTGTACTACACATTCTACACAATAAATTAACATAATTACGCACACTGCTGGGGTACATGCGGGATTTGGATGTTAGAAAAATTGAAAGAATTTGAATTAATCTGAATTTTACGTGTAAGTAAAAATATTTATATAGGTATTTCTGTAAGTACATAAAATAAGGAATCATCGTTTGGCGCTAGTGGTGTTAATAATTGTAGTCCGTACGTGGTCAAATTAAAAATAAATGTTCAAATAACTTACTGAAAACATTTATGACAATGTTATAAAAAAATTGCTTTATGATTGATAGACACAATAAGGTCAGGGATATTGGCTAAACAGAATTTGGCAATGAAGATTAAATGATCGAATACCAGTAAATTAAAGCTTTTTGCAAAATGATTCCGTAGATTTGAAGTGTAAGTGAAAAATATTATATAAAGAGACAACTGTAAATAATAAACATATATCAAACTAGAAAACAATATTAGAATAGCAGAGACAAATAACTTTTAGTGTAATCAAACTTCGGATGCAAAGTCTATAAAACGCTTAGCGTTTTATAAACGACGATGTCAATTATTCCTATGCATTTTCATGAAAATATAACAATTACGTTTCACTTCTTATTAGACGGATTTTGCAAATATTTGATCTTGTTTCCGTACGCCATAATCCTCAGCTGGGTTCTTGATGCTCTCAGAACGGATCGAAAAGACCGCAGTTTCTCTGTGACATTTGTCTTCGATCCCTTTACTAGATTGTAAACACTATAAACTAGGAAACCTACATCAAGAACAGCTGTAAAAGGAGGCAGTACAATGTCGGCAAATGAAGCAGCGCTTAGGACTACGCGTGCAACTGCTATAGGTATACTGCTGATCATAGACAATGTTCCAGCTGCAACTTGAAGTGCTGTTGCACCAACCCCGTTTGCATCGTCTGTATGCATTGTCCGTTCCTGTATTACCTGAATTAATTTTTGGAGTTTTTTCAAGGAATCTTCCAAGACTCTAGATCGTTCGCGAAAATTCATGTAATAGCGCTGAAACTTTGCATTTGCATCCCTATTTAACACTACTTCGGTTACTGTTGCTCCCACGACAGTTACACCACTTAAAGAACCAATAACAGCTCCACCAACTGTCAAACCAAGGGACACTCCCGCTGTAAATGGAGCTGCAATAACTCCTGCAATGGCAAGTGCTGATCCTGCAATGCCTACTGAAGACCCCACAATATTTGAAATATTTACATTTCTTCTTCGTCCCTCTAATTCATCAATGATCTCGCTACACAGAATTTCTAAAGCCATGTTGCATCTCATCCACATATCCAGTGCCAATTTTGCGGTAGTTAGTGTAGATTTAGCAAGGTTTGTGTCGTAGAATATCCTAAAGTCTTAAAATAAAAGTTTTTATGTAAAACTTGAGTTAGTTATTCATATAAGTGTATAAAATAATGAAATTGCAAAAACATATCTTAACATATAAAAAAGTATTATTTCATGGGTAATTACCTGATTGATTATCATGTTTATGTTTTTGCGGTACAAAAGCCACTGGTGGGTCCATCAAACAGTTACATACTCTGTACCTGGCTGCAATTCTGTGAAATTGTCCTGAAAAGGTCCTGAAGAGAGTAATGTGAAACTTTGAAACATTTTCAGCATCAAATAGGCATTTGTAAACGGCATCTATATGAGCTAAATATTGTCGTCTTCTCAGAAAATCTTTAGGCTGTTTTCGTCTTCTGATTTGACTATAGAGCTTCCATTCTGTTTCAATTCTGTCTTCATGTATGCTAGCACTCAGAACATATATTGGTACTTGGAAACACGTTGCTGCTGCGATCAGTTCTAGATCCTGTAATGTCATCCCGTCTTCAATTCTCTCAGTGAAGAAAGTCGCAGACTCTTTAAGTATTGTATCACGAAATCTAAAAGCATCCAAAACTTTATGGTCTCGGTATTTGAAGTTTTTCAAGGACTCTCTATCAGCACTTTCTTTCTCTGCAATTAGAAGGGGACCATATATGTTTGGATTTTCTTTAATTTCTGCTATTACTTCCTGCATGATTGTTTGATATTGTTCTTCACTGCCAAATATATCTTTGCTCATGCATCGATACAAGGAATGTGTGTAGTCGGAAATCGTGTCTATCATACGGTCTTCCATGTCAGTTCTTTCCATGACAAGACGAAGCTCAGAATATATGGGAATTATGTTCATTTCCCTACGTACATCATCACAAAACCAGTTTTCAGGAGGGTTTACTGGGAAAAACGTAATAAGCGGCCGATGTCGTTTGTTTTTTCCTATTTCTTGATTTTCTGAAACTGTATAAGAATTGAAAACTGAAATTTTACCCAGTATGAGACTCTTGTTAAATATATATTAAATCATATTTCAGCATGAGAGGAAGAAAGATACAAAATTGTAATCAAACATTCTACTTAGTGTGTTGGGTCATATCGATGATTTATGTATTTTAACATAAATATTACAGCATTAAACGCAATCAAAATGCAATAGGAATATTGATATCCATCTTGCTATCGGTTTATCTGTTTATCAATCCATTTGTCTGTCTGTCTGTCTGTCTGTCTGTCTGTCTGTCTGTCTGTCTATCTCACCTACCGACCTCATCTACATGTATCTATCTATTTAACTATGAAACATTTTATTGTGATCCTGCTTAAACATTTCACTTTACCATCGACTTTTTTGGCAACATATGGAGGGGCCAGCATACAGTTACATCCAGTCTTTGAAATGATTCGATCAACATATTCTCTTCCATTTTTCTTCTGGACGAATAATGTAATAAAGTATCGGCAATTTTTTGCTTTGACATAGGTCGTTGGAGTTTTAATCTCCCAACTGAAATTTTCCTTGGAGTTTTGAAAAATGTATATTGGAAACCCCGTCCAGTCAGCTGCTATCTGAAGAGACCGTTCGAAATTGTTCTCCGGAAAACTGCAAAGAAGTTAAATATTCCGTTATTTTTATATACTGAATCGCTACAGTTGATAAAATTTATACTTTGTATCAAACTTTGAAACGCACCATTATTTATACGCACCTCATGGGTAATTCTACGTCTTCATTTCCAAATACATCTTTGCTTATGCATTTTGCTAGTGTTCCTTTTCCGCCAAGCAATAGCTCTAATTGCCTCCCTTCTTCTGCTAAAATGTCGTTGATATGTTTGTAGTCATCAGATAGCTCTCCAGGCCATGGTGTATCATCTCTCTGATAGATCAACTTGTTCTTTTCCAGTATGTGTTTGTAATGTTGATGAAGCCCATGACGACTAGAGGGTGGACAACAAGGCATTAATTCTGTAACCAAAATAACAATAAGCACTTTTTTCTGTTTTATTGTTTTTAATCAATTGATTAGGTGGATATTATTTATAAATAAGTAACTGTTTAACTATTTAATGTAAAACAGAGCTTTCGGGTTTATCCTTTTACTGAAACATTGAGGAATGATTAATTCCTTGTGCACTCTCAAACTATTATGTCAACTTTTGTTGAAATAATTTTAATGTACATTTGACGATGGTATTGTTTTTTTCTGATGTTTCTAAATCTAATTGTTCATCGATGAATTAGTTTTTGACTCTTAAGAAATTGGTTTTAGATCCGACATTTCCGATAATGAAAATATATAATTGGATTACCTCTTGGTCAATACATTACATGTGTTACAAAATAATGTGACACGTGTGTATAATTCTAATTTTCAATTAAAAAAAATCTTTGCCTGAAAGAGAAACCTGCTTCAATATATACTCAGTTTTTCTTTTATAAATTCTAAATATGATATTTCAACCAAATTCACTCACCCAGCGATCGAATTCGATCAAGATCTATTGTGTTGTTGGCTATGGGGAACTGCCCAATGATTTCTGGAGTTTTTTGACGGCATAGACATTCTTCTTTGAGGTTTATTTTAAACGATGGACTTTCTTTGCTGCTTTTGAAAACCAAAGGAGATTCAAATGTATACAAGTAACTACCGCAAATTGGAAGATACAAATTTGACTCTTCTCTGCCTGAAACATCTCTTGGAGAAACAACATAAATCGCAGCATTAAAAATACTTGCTAGTGCAAATAAATGTACTGTTTTTGCTGATTTCCAATCAGTCAATTGTTTCCTGAACGCATCTTTTGATAACTGTTTCCCAAGCGTTTCTGCATTCTTTTCGTTCTTCTGAATGTTCTCTGAAATATTTTCTTCAACATTTACAAGTTGCATGTAAACTTGTATAAAATCTTCAGTTTCTACGTGTGCTTTTAGGAATTCCTTAACATCCTTCTCTTGTTTTGGAGTTCCGTAAATAATCTGAGCATATTGGTTATTTCTACTGAAGAAACATCTGAATAGCTTGATGTTGAAAAAGATAAGAATCTTTTATCTTTTGTTAGTAGAAAATGTGTTAAAGTTTCAAAGTTGTTGCGAAACCTTTTGTCAACACATTTTGAATGTTTTCTATTTGTAATTTTTAAACCACAGTCTATATAACGATCGATGTTTTCATCACACCGTATGAAGTGGACATTTTCTCTGTCAAATCGTAAGAAAAATATCAATGGTGGGTCATTTGCATCCTCCTTCTCACGGATCACAGGTTCAATTTCTATCCCCATGAATCCTTCTTCTTCACATTCATACATTAATACGACGCTTCTGGAGATAACCTCGCTCACTGCATAACATTCACGCAATGATGGAGCAACTGCATTTTTCCTTAAGCGTCTTATATCTCTTTTGGCGTTTTCAATCCAACTTTCTTTCGGATTTTCTATTTGCGGTTTAAACAATGCAAAGTAGAACAAATGGTTCTCTTCATAAGCCGATATATGCTCACGGCATTTTAATATTGTCATATCTTTCTGCATGAGGGGTACAACAATAGAGTATAGCTCATTATTGCCACCATATGCTTGCAATGCTGATACACGTCTTCTCAAATCTTTCAAAATAGACTCTTTGTCATTCATTGTTGAGTTAGTTTTGTAAACAAAGCGAACAAAATGATAAATCTGAAAAAGATACACATTTGAAATTAATCTGAGAATAAAAGTTTAGATCTCTCTTTTCGATACAAAACTAACAAAAACTTTATTGCTTAACCTCTACTGACATTGTAAAAAAATGTGTCCTTTTAAAATTTATGGAATACTTCTACGGTGAATGGCAAGTTGAATTCCTTTTACCAAGTGGTCATTGTCTATATTTCATAAGACGAAAAAAGACCATCTGGAACATTGTTATTTTGTTGTATTTACAGTTTCAGTTATATATTTTTATACTCAACAAGCATTGCTACCTGTCAAAACAAAACATTTATATATCTTTCGTACAACTTTTGTACTTGTTGCTTGAGAGATACGCATTTAAGCATCACTGTTAGTGATCAAAGGCTGATGGGCAAGGCTTCAAGAAAGCATTAACGCTTAAAATCATTCAATGTCCATACTTAATTAAATGAAAACCCTATTCATTTCGAGAGTTTAATGTTTTTTAAAGTATTGTAGATTAATAAATTCACACAGTTAGCTAAAAATCCACTATGTTTGGTATTTCAAATTTAATACAACAAGATTTGGTTAAAAATCCACTATGTTTGGTATTTCAAATTTAATACACCAATATTTTTCTCTGATCGGGTATAATGTATGATATAATAATGACTGCAATTTCGAAGTGTATGTTCATAGTACGATCCTCATTGAATGTGAAAAACTATCTTCATATCTGCCATATTCAGGACGCAGAGAATTGCTTGGCCGACAGGTTAATCAGTCACTAAGAAGACGACAATACAATTCTCACCCTTAATTTTTTCTACTTAAATTACAAATTTAAAAGTGTATAATTTTAATCCTTGGAATGGAGCAAATCAAGTATTAACAAACTTCTAAATACTTCTAAATAAAAAGTCATCAAATGTCTTTATCTTCCTGCGATCTTCTCTGTATGTACACGAAGGCTGATTATTCATGATATTTATGTCTTTGTGGTATCACATGATGAAAAAACAGAGTAAAATAAAAATAAAATTGTGCGGCTCAATTTCATGATAAGTGGAATTATACCAAGAGAAAAAATTTCTCCTTGCTCTATTATAATACTTGTAAGGTCTTGGGAAGCTGTATTTAAAAAATGATTATACGATGTTTGTGTTTACCTGCGGGACCTCTCATCATTTTAACCACCTGAACTGTATTTGTGCTCTTCAGTATACTTCACTCGTTTTCGTATATTACTGCAATGTTAGTTACATCGAATGTGTAGTCTTGCTGAGTGCAGTAATAAATCATTGTGTATCAAAAGTCGTCAGGACACCTGCAAATCGTGATTTATGTACATAATATTTTCTTTTTTTAGAACTTGGGCCATTGCCAAGAACAAACTTTAAATGTTTACATTAGCGTAACGTTATTGGTATTTGAATATTATAATACTCTTCCAGTACTTTAATATTTTATTTAAAGAAGTCTTTTGTGTTACTATTACTAGGCTGCGCTTTTTATTTTTATCAAGGATCTTTTGAAACGGTACTGTTAAGAACTTATTTTTAAAAGTATTAGGCGACAAAGCAATTTTAGAACATGAATACGTTCAAGTATGTTGTTGACGTTTAAAAGGATTAGAATGCTTTCGTTTAATTTTTTTTTTTAATCGCGTTTATCTTTGACTCCGTTTTTATCAATATATTGCTTTGGTATGTATTGTAGTTTATCATGATTAAATACACGGGTATTAGTATGCAATAAACTACTATGCAAATTTTCAATCTGCACAGATTTTTTTCTAATCTGCAAAAAATATGTTTGATTTAAATAACTGATCTGCGATAGCGCTTTAAATCACATGAAGGCGCTTTCAAGTGTTAAATGAGAAGGAGTCCATGGAAAAGAAACACAATTTCAATTATTCATATCTGATTCAGGTTCATGACACTTGCGATATGTCTACCTCAAAATTTCTTGATGTATATACCCATATTTAAGAAAATTGTTTTTATTGCCTTCAAAATAATGTTGGATTTTGTTTCGAGTATAGATACAAATTCCTATCGTAACAGGTAAAATTTATTTACCAGAGCATGATCTAGTCCGGTAGCTATGATATGCATTGTTACGTTCAAAATTGTTTTGCACACAGTTTCTATATTTGTATGTACTATAGATATCAATTTTGTACTAAATGTCAATTTTCTAATAACAACTCTTAAATCAATATCTTATTCTTAATTTCGAGTGTGTAAACGCCAATTGCTCGGCACTGACCATTTCAAAAACATCAGTTTGACAGAAATTAAACTAAGAGTTACACTGTACAGTAAATAAGACGACAACTCACCCACTTGCATAAAGAGGCCCCGTGTCCACATTAGAATTTGTCCCGGACGTCTCTGGATAAAAAAAAGAAAATATTGATCTAAGCTGACCCAAATCAAATCGATCGTTTTCAACATGCAGCAAGCTGCACGTCGTATTAAAATCTTTATCTTACAGAAAAAAAAATCTATTTTGAAAAATCCATACATTGCCTCAGGGGGTGCAATTTCTTAGTAATGGTATTCTGGCTTTTTATACCACCGCTCCGAAGGGGGTATACTATTTTACCCTTGTGTGTCTGTCTGTCCGTCTGTCCGTCTGTCTGTCTGTCTGTCTGTCTGTCTGTCTGTCCGTCCGTAACAAAAATTTCTGTCGCATTTATCTCAGCAACTATTTATCGCAGATGATTGAAATTGTTACACAGTGTTTGTTAAGGCATGCCTTATCGTGGGATATATTTTTGTACCTTCCATTTAAGGTGGAATATCCCTCTGATAAGAGAGATAACTTCTGTAGAAAAAAATCTCACTTTGTTTCTGTTAACTCACAATTATTAAGGCATGTAGCAATAAGGGAAGCAGTGCTGGGCCCCAATATATGTTGGAAGGTGACATTTATTTAATATTCAATCAAAACAAATAAAGGAAATTTGAACCAAACGAACTAAACCCAAACTTTTGGCAAGTGAAAAAAAGTAAAGAAAACTTTCACCAAATAAATGTAAGAAGCGATTTATATTTATCAAAATTTTAATGAGGCAGTGTTTATATGTATACCCCTTCCCTTCCCCAATGGATTAATTTTTTTTAGAAATATTACTAAATTTTATGTACTAGTTCAGTACATGAACAGTAGGTGTTAGATGTTTTAGGCCAGAGAATTTTGGATGAAATTTTGCTCTCTCCCCCCATTTATAGCTCGTTCACAAAGGTGAATGAATTATAATTGAGAAAAACGTGACTTAGGCTTAATTATCATCGTTTGAAACATAACATTTCAAATGTTCAAAATTGAATATGGGGTTTCTTATCTGAGAGAGCAGATATGTGACAACAAAATTAAACAAATAATAATATTACATTTTATTCAAGACAATATATCCCTATATTGAGATCATACCAATTACTGGAAGATCATTCATTTGATCCCCTTTTAGTGTGATAACAAAATGCTCTCATGACTGGTTTTATACTTTTAGCATTTCTAAAACATATTGATCCATTCACATGAACTATTATCTTATCCAAATTTAAAAATAGAAAACATTTTTGATTAATTAGAAACTGTGGCAATTTATCAAGTACTGTATGTGAAATATGTATGTAAAATCTTCAATAGTCTATGATAAAGAAAGATAACTCTTGCTAATTAAAGCAATTTTTGTTACAAACCTATGCAACAAAGTGCTATTCTGAACTAAAAAGCACTGCTTCATTATGTTTTCTAATACGAATTTGCAATGTATATAACTATATATTATTTACATATACATTTAATATTTTTAATTCTACGCTGCGATGGTAAAATTTTGCTTTTTCTACTCACTATGTCTAGTTTTCTTCATACTAAACATGATTTGACACACAATCAATTTTTGAGAAATCTAGCAGCTCTTCATCACTTCAACTGAATCTATTGATATTGACTTTCATGAAAATCAATATGAAATTTTTTAAAAAAGATATGGTAAAATTAATAGCAGAGGGGTATTACACCTTAAATGAGTACTTTGTTTATTTTAGCCACTTTTCCTCAAAGATTTCTTAGCAGCTATTTATCGCAGATGCTTGAAATTTTAACACACTATTTGTTTAGGCATGCCATATTGTGGGATATATTTCTGTACCAATCGGATGCCAGATTTCTGTTAAATGTTGACTTTGCTTATTTTGCATATTTACATCAGAGCGGGGGTATCACTAGTGAGCATTGGCTCACAGATATCTTGTTTATTGTGATGTGAAATTAACGTTTTCATTTTTAAAACATAGCAGTCATTGTTATGTTATTGCATTATAATTTGTTTATTGATATAAGCGACAGTCTCTTTCAGAATGATTATTTGTTATGTAAGCATCTTGTCACGTGATCATATTCAGTAAAGAGTTTGAACGCCATATTGAGTGTTGTGACTTTACATGGTGTCAGAAGTTTGAAGCTGCAAGGATTATGGAGCAACTGAATTCTCCAGGCCATTTATCGATGGAAGTAATCTTGCAGAAAATTGGAAGGAGTGGATCCAATTTTTCGATATATATTTTGCGGCTACATGAATCGGTGAGAAGAACGAGAACATACAGGTAGCTACATTTTTGCACTGGCCGGCATTGAAGCACGCCGAGTCTATAACACTTTTGGGATCTCAACCGACGATATCGATGCTGATAAAAATGATGTTTTGAAAACTATATTGAAAGAATTCTGTGAACCCCGTTAAAACGTAGCGTTCATAAGACATGTGTTTTTCACGCGTAACCAGGGTCCGGATGAGCTATTGACAATTATGTGACGGATCTGAAAACTAAAACCATCCGTATGAATTTGGAAATTAATCTGAAGGATTAATCAGAGAGAGAAGAGTGTGTGGAATTCAGGATGAAGCGTGTCGTGCCCGTTTAATCAGAGAATCTGATTTGACATTGGCAAAAGATGTGTGTAGGGCGCAGGAAATGAGTACGAGACAGTTAAAGTTCCTGAAAGGTAGTGAAGAACAAACAGTAACGGCGATAAGCCAGTCAAAAAGTGGAAGAAAGGTCAGCTTGCAAAATTATAGTAAACATACAAAACATGCAAAACAAAAAACTGGAAAGGCCTGACAATACTAATGTGAGGTCATATCGTAATTGTGGAAGAAGACACATGAAAGATGCGTGTCCTGCATTTGGGAAAACGTCATCGTTGTCACAATAAGAATCATTGTGCAAACTACTGTTTGGCAGACCCATCTTACAAATTCACACTGTTGGAGTACCAGACGATGGAACTCTAACTAGAATACAGAATTTTTCGAAGGTTATCAAGACTTTGGAGTGTTCTTTGCGTGGCGAAAAGTACGACATAGTGGATGCGAATACTCAAGCAATTCTGGGAATGAATGCCTGCACAGAAAATTGGATCTAATGTGCGAGTACACTAGCACAAGGATTTGTCGAAATAAAACCTACTGAAATCGTATGAAGATATTTTTAAGGGATACGGTGAACTTTCTGGAAAGCACCACATCAACACTGACGACACTGTTACTCCGGTCTTCATCCACCGAGGAAGGTCCCTGTCGCACTCCGTGATAAAGTGAAAAAAGAACTTCTGAGAATGGAATAGTTAAGAGTTAGGATTCTGATTACATACAGTGCGTAAACCCAAGAAGAAAAAACTATGTATTGACCCAAATGACTTGAATCGTGCAATTAAAAGAGAGCATCACCAGTTAAACCCAGTCGACGAAGTGATTGAAAACCTTCTGCAAGCCAACGCGTTTTCGAAGTTCGATGCAACCCATGGATTTTGACACATCAGACTTGATGAGCCCAGTTCATAGCTGTTGAAATTCAATATCCAGTTTAGTCGGTACAGATACCTGCGTTTACCATGTGGAATAAGCTCTGCACCAAAAGTGTTTTCTTTTGAATTTAAAGGGCGTAGGGTGCATAGTAGACGACTTCCTAGTATGGGGTGAGACCATTGCTAAACATGATTCCCTGGTACAACAGATGCTACAAAGATGTCGTTAATTGAACTTTAAGTTAAAAAGAGCAAAGTGGAGTTCCGTGTACCTGAAGTAAGGTACGTCGGACATTTAATTACAAACAGTGGTATTAAGGTAGACCCTGAGAAGGTACGAGTGATAGTAGAGATGCCAGCACCAAAGGACGAGTCAGGGGTCAAACGCATTTTAGGTGTCGTACAATATGTAGCTTAGTTTATTCCGAACCTGTCTGAAGTGACTGCACCACTTTGTACACTTCTGCAACCTGAAATGGCATTGGTATGCACCTCAACAGGAAAGTTTCGACAGACTGAAACAACTAGTCTCCAGCACACCAGTACTCAGTATATATGATGTGCACAAGCCTGTAACAATTTCCGGTGACGCAAGCTCCCTTGCGTAGTCTTTCCCCACGATGGACATCCGGTAGCATACGGTTCGAGAGCTTTAACAAAGACACAAAAGAGGTACGCTCAGAATTGAACGTGAAATGCTAGCTCTCGTTTATGGCTGCGAGAAGTTTCATCACAACATTTATGGCCGAAAGGTGACCATGGAAACTGATCACAAACCCCTTGTCGCGATGTACAACAAACCACTGTATCGAGCGACGCCTAGACTTCAACGAATGCTTATGAAGTTACAACGCTACGACCTGAAGTTAGTGTATGTACCGGGGAAGGATATGCATATTTCAGATGCATTGAGTCGGTCTTACCTGCAAAAGACTCCGGGAATCTAGTGGATGATAATATCGACGTTAATTCGATTAAGGCACAAGTTCCCGTTTCTCTAGCAAAACTACAGCAATTCAAAGAGGCGACTGCTGCTGATGAGACATTACAAACACTGAAAAATACCGTTTTGATTGTTTGGCCATTCGACAGATCAAGTGTTCCACTGAACATCTTACAGTACTGGAACTACCGTGATGGAATCAGTGCCATTAATGGACATTTATACAAAAGCCAACGACTCATGGTGCCAATCAACTTGAAAAAGGAAATGCTCAATAAACTACAGGATGCACACCTGGGCATAGTGAAAACACAGACAATAGCACAAGGGCTGTTGGTTGGGCCCAAAATGAACAAGGACATTGAAGACTTTATAGGACAATGTGCAGTTTGTAGCAAGTACAGGAATCTTTGATATCACAGGTGATGCCTTCACGTCCATGGTCTAAAGTAGCTGCATATATTATCCAGTTTAAAGGCTCTTAATACCTCCTGTGTGTTGACTACTACATGTATTCCAAAGACCTATATATGATATGAGTTGAATTCGGCCCCCATAATTCGCCATTTTTCATAGTGTTTCGGGAACATTAAAATGTTATGTTATTTTTTAGAGGAGTTGATATAAATTATATTTTTACCTATTTATTTGATTTATTTGCACTCACTTGCAGTATATGACGTTAATTAGAAGTGACGCTATTTCTATAATTCAATCAAAATCAGTCAAAAATTGACATTTTCTTTATCTTTTAACGAATGGGAAACATAGAGCGCATGCTTGATAAAGGAACATTTTTTTGTCAGTTATTAGTCTTGGCTAGTTACATCTCTGATTGAAATACTGTGTTTGTTCAAGCATGCGCTCTATGTTTTCTGAAAGAAAAACTGCTTGAAAACAAGCTGTTTTATGCTAAAAATGCAAAAATGGCGGGAAAAGGCTGTCTTCATGATACCATGTTTCTAAATTGTGGGCACTTGAATCAAAATGAACATGATATTAAAACATCACATATATATCTGTACAAAGAAAACAAAGAATTACAGTAAAATGATGATGTTCATTTTAGAGGGCCATTTTAGGCCCTTATCATATATAGTCCTTTCCAAAAATTGTCCGTATGTCGTCAACTCGTCTTGGCATTCCGACAGAACTATTTACGGACAATTAACCTCAGTTCTCAAGTTATGCATTTTAAATTTTAGAAAATTTAAGAAATTAGAAATTAACGAAATTTAAGAAATAAACTAATGGCATTTTATGTATCCGTTTATCTGGTAAATGTTGAAACATTTGTAAAATAGTTTCTATTTTCCATGCTTTGAGAGCTGTGTCATTTCTTATTTCCTTTATAGCAAGACGATATTGCTTTGTGCAATGTACAAATTATTTAAGAATGTAAACTAAAATCAATTCTAAAATGTAATATAAGAGGCTACTCTTAAACCGAGCAACATTGGCTTTTAATATGCTGAGATAGTAACTGCTTGAAATCTAGTCGATTTCGAGTTTTTATAGCATTGTGATACTTAAGATGTTGCCAATACGTTTAACGACGCTATGTAATAAACATGCAAGATTCAAGCTAAAATCAAACATTAAAAGGAAATATCCTTTTTATAAGGATGCATATATTTGAATTTAAGAAAGATTTTTCCTCGTGGACATACAAGTAGGAAAAAAATTACGTTTGTGAAATTTATATGTACGATATTAATCTAATAAAAATATTCCAACACCCATACAGTATGGTAGTATGAACGAAAGAGTACTGCTGACAATTGAAATCAATTTTGTTATTTCGGACGTAGGAAATAATAAATCAAAAAAAAGATTGTTAGTGGTACAAACGACATTTGTGTTTCCTATCACTTGTCTGTTTTGAATTATTTGCATTTTAAACTTTTTTGAGTTCCTTTTTTTCAATACATAATATTACAGAGTGAATACAAAAATATTTACCAAGCAATAGAAATCTGACTGTGACGGTATATTAAATTTTGTCATCAAGGCGGTGCAGCAAATATACATGGGTATCTCCCTCTAACTATTTTTAGAATCGGTAGGACAACAAAGTAGTGCCTTTAAGCAAAATAGTCCCTATACTTGCAGAGCATATATACATTTATTGGGACATTTTAAATCAGAATGCTTGACACATGTCAGAAAAGAGGATTTGCAATTTCAAAAACAAGTGTCAAAATTGAATTATCATTTGAAGAAAAGAATTGAAATTGTTTGATGTACACCCTTTCCAAAACTGAGAAATGCCCTACTTTTACTTTCATTTTCATCGTTTTTCAATACAGACGCATTTTGCCGGAAGACGAATCTGACTTCACACCACGAAATTTAAACAGGGAAGAGACAATTTGATGAGCTTTCATTCAAGAGGTACCTCGTTGCTGAACGAAAATTAGGGCCGGAGCTATGAACCATAACGTCAACATTACCGCCTATGGAAAATGCATATGTGGACTATACCCACAAAGAATTGGTGGGAATCTCAGAAAAGGACTTTTTTGGCCAAGAAATTGCTTAAACAAGAACTATACGATAGAAAGAGATCAAGTGGACAGTTAATCGGGGTTTATTTACTGATTGTTTATCTAGAATTTAAAAAAAAGGCTAAATACCAAGCACGTTTTAAACGCAAAATGATTTCAACAGTTCTAAAATATACCTTTACTTACAAAATGGATATTGGAGACGTTTCACAGAAAGGCAGGAATGTGAAGATTAATATGTAATAGTTGCCATTTTAAAATCAAAAGAAAAAAATGAAAAATAAAGAATAGTTAATGTATTCCCATCGTTTGTAAAGTGTGTAGATGTGTAAAGTGCTACAGAGCAAGGATAAACGTAAAATGACGTTACAATAAGTTTGTAGTCAATGAATATATAAAAGTTACAAAACATAAACAAATGAAGTCTTTAACTTCAATCACCTTAATAAAAGGTATCCTGGTTTACCGTCTGGTGAACTTTTCATTATTTATCTTTTTTCCCAAGGGAGTAAGAGTAAAAACCACAATAACTTCCGAACAATCATCGTATAACATTTTAAAATAATATATACAAACTTTTTTTATTTGTTTTGTAAAATATTAAATTGTAAATGAAAAGAGAATAAGATCTGCAGTGCGCGACGTTAATCTTTCAAACAAAAAAATGACTATTTGAAAAAATTTGAAATGAAGGAGTGGAACAAAATCAGCAACAGAAGAGGGGTGCATCATGCGTCAGGCTGAAGTATGGCGCAGAGGAAACTAAACGAACTACAAACTTGAGACAGTAGGTACTAAGCGAATTACCAATCTGTCGGTACTGGGAAATATATATATGGCAACACGGTGAATTTATTCGGGAGGTGACTGATATGCTAGGGTGGAGAGAAGATGGAATCGGCTATCCGATGCGAGGTAATAACAGGAACAGCTTGTTGGCTAGAGTTAAACAAAAAGCTGAAAGACGGACATAAGTGCCTAATAGATTGCATGACAACGAACTCACAGTGGAAGCGAATGGGGAGTTATTTTCCTTGACATCGTGAAAAGTAAGTGTCACAGCAGTCAACGACTGGTCGCAGTAGAGTTGACAGTGCCAAGAGCAAAAAAAAACGTAAGACCTAAAATGCACAGACCTGATGGTAGACTGAGTTTCACACGCCTGATTCCCGATGAGGTCAGTAACATAGGGTTCCCGACGTAAATTGTTAGATAAAAATAAAATAAAATAATTGTTGTTTAATGCCGTTATATTAGAGTGCACTTAATCTTTTTTCTAATACATTGAAATATCTTTATTATTATTTTAACATTCAATTCAACAACAACAAAAAGGAAACAACAAACAGCTACTCCATGAAAGACAGAATGGTTTCTGTGTTGATGAAATCATAGATTTAAAGGGACTTGGACACGATTTAAGATCAAATATTTTATTTTTATTTTTTATGCATAAAATGGTTAACTGGTGCATTTTAAATGATTGACCAAAATATTGAAAATTAAAGTCAAGTTACAAGCGAGATACAGAGGTAAGAATTTGTTGTTATAGTTGTTTACAAAAAATGTAATGTAGAGAATTACCATTTTTTAGACAAAATGACATGTAAAAAACAATTTAAACTAATTCAATATCTTCATAAATACTATTATCAACAAACGAAAGATACATTTGATTAAAACTTACACCAAAACAACACATATGTAAAAAATGAGAATATTGAGCTTTGTTTACAAAACAAAGAATTCTGAACTCTGTATCTTGCTTATAATTTGATATTTGAATTTCAAATTTTGACATAGAAGTATAAACTTCTATATTTATCAGTATAAAGGTTGAAAATGGAAAAATAAAATTTAGGAATTTTAAGTTAAATCGTGTCCAAGTCCCTTTAAAAACTGTTTAGATAAAGGTTTTTTTAAAGGTTTATCGCCCTATCAAAAATACCTTTTTAAAAACTGTCTTGTTAAGTTGCTAGCTAGAGTTTTTTTTTTTTAAATCGTGACTTTTACGTAATATATTTAATTTATTTACCTGAATACAGATATAAATGCATAGCGATTGAATATTCAAAGTACGTGTTACAAAATGCAATTATTTATTTATTATTAGCTCTACAATCAAGTTACAGAATTGTTCCCTAATCTTTTTCTATGGATTTGAAATTTACACTTCCAAATCGCTTAAATTGTTTTATGTCTATACGGCGAGGATTTGAAGGACAATGTATGCTCCAAGTTACAAAAATGTTACTCATATTAATTTTCCTTATTTCAGGAACATCAGGTAGTAGAAATCTAATCAACTTTAAGTTAACTATATTTCAAATTATTGAAGTTTGTATTGTAATATACAAAAAGAAATTGTACTCAATTTTTTTTGAAATTTTTGAAATACTTCTGACATTTTTCTTCAGGAAAATGTTTGTCAAAAGGAGACATTGTCATTCTCTTAGATAAGCCTGGTTCAATTGGAAAAGAAAATTTTGAAATACTGAAGAATTTCATTCTTGACTTCCTTGTGCATTTTGTGATAGGTCCTAACGCCAACCAAATCAGCGTTGTCTCGTTCGATGATGATTAAAAGGAAGAGTTCAATCTAAATCATTACTCATCATTAAATGAAATACGACCTGCTATCTCGGCTATCGAATACTCCAAGAAAGGAACAAACATTGGAAATGTGCTAAATGTTACGCGGTAAAACTCATTTACATCATCTCGGGGTGCGCGTTCTGATGCTGCTAAAATCGTTATCTTGATACCCGATGGAATTAGTTCTATTTCTAATGAAGCCAAATTACTGAAGGAAAATATCGTCACCATTTTCTGTGTTGGTGTGACAGGTGCAGTCAATGAACAAGTCTTGCAGAACGTGTCTTCTCACAGTAGTTATACGTATGTAACAGATAATTTTACTGATCTCTCACTCATTACACCAATTCTTGCAGACAGATCATGCGCAGACCGTATGTATATTTTTAAATTTTGAAACTTTAAATCAATAAGCTAACATATTTCTTTACAATTTTCCCTATCAACTGATAGGTTTTAGTGGCCCTTGCATATGGTGGTGCTAGATGTTGTGCTATTTTAATTCCAAAGAAAGGACATTGTACAAAATATTCTACACTTGCTCAAATGTATATTCGGTTATTTTTATTTCTAAACATTATATTATTAATTTGCTGACTTAGAATCTGGGGGGTTTTTTTTTGGGGGGGGGGGGTATGAATGCATCGGTTTTCTTGAGAAACTGGAATAGATCAACTTAAATTGTATAGTTGAATGCTTTTAGATTTATAGATTTTATCAAGAAAAACAAATTCAGATATTGTATGCATTTGGGAAAGTTTAAACTGTATGATGTAATATGTATTTATAAAGTAATGTCATAAATGCGATAAAATCGTGCAAACACGGCGCTAAATCACAAAAATTCGTGCTTGAGATATTTGCCTATTTCAGTTCAGATCTGAAAATGTTAATGCAGTTAATATTATTTCTTAATATAATATCTTTAAGGAGCGTGAGGTATGGATAGTCGCCGCACAATATCAACGTCATTTCTTGACATTTTTGTGTTGGTAGTACTTCATTATTGAGACCTTTAGAAAAAGAAGGCCGTTTTTGTTTATTCATATTTAATCATTTTTTCATTTAGAAATAAAATAGTCTTTTTGTGATCGACGGAGTTTTATATTGGATTATTTAATGCAGCTGAGGACATAATCTAGCTGAGGACATATCAACCTCGCTTTATTAATCCTTCAGAGCAGATGTTGTCCGACTATATAATTTATTTATTAACATGACATATTCTTTTATATAGACATTGGAACTACGTTAAGAGTACCTATTTACTCGTTCTCGCGTTTAGGTTGATAAATCAATTCCTGTGCTTTTTCTTCTAATTTGTTTCTATCAAAGCAAAAAATAAATCGTATCACTATTTGCATGTTTTATTCCCTTATCTAAGCAAAAGGGTCCCGCATACATGTAATTATCCAAAATGGACGGTAACGTTCCCGTTATAAAAACAGACATTTATTTTTTTTTGGGGGGGGAACAAAAAACGTCTATGACATATCTTTTTCAAATTTTGATGCATGAAAATTTATCTGAAATAAAAACCTTTTCTAAAACAAAATGTAAACTCATGACGCAGCGATGTCACGTTATAAAAATTAATATAATTTTAATTCTTTAACAAAATTTAATCAAATTTTTAATTCAAATGTGTTATCATTTTATCCAATAAAGCGGCCATGAGATGCAAGGTGCATTATGTGACATTACTTTTGTATCAATCCTTGTATATCTGGTTTTATAAACAAACTAATGAATATTTGGTATCATAATAATTTTTCAAAACTCTCTTTTTAAATATTATTAATATTATTATATTATAAAAATGCGGACCATGGATGCTAAGACAACCATAATGCGAAAGAGGTCCGATATTAAGACAGCAACTAGAGGAGTCAAAATCACCGATGACGTCACCAGAGATAATGCGACCCTCATTTCCAGACTGAGTAGCGACCAACGGATATCATCAGCGTGGTATTTCAATGGACATGTGTACGGACAGTATGGAAAACGTCGCATTAGATTCGACATATTTGACGATGTTACCGAGAAACTGCGCGAAAAACAATCCCGGAAATAAATAACCCGTTCCGAGTGGGTTTCTCCAAGTGGTATTATGATACCAGTGTCAACTTCCGGTGGCGACTCAGTAGTTTCTGAACTGGCCAACGCAAAAAAAAAACACTGTGCGATTTCTATAATGGAATTAACTGTAATCGTTTTTCTTTCTGTTTGTGTTTTCTTGCTTCTATATGTTTGTCTCGGAGTGAATGGTGTGTGTGCGTCGCAGGTTGGTATAGATTTTTCCTTAGTCGTGGAGTATTTGAATGTTTTAAACCCAACTCGTCCCCTGAATAACATGTACACTACTCTTACAACTATTTATATATCTGTGTGTACAATATTATTTTTTTATCCACTATGTCTTAACCTATAATGAGTGTTAAGATTATGTCATTGAACTGCAGGGGACTTGCAGGAATGGAAAAAAGAAGAGACGTTTTAAACTATATTAAAAAAAAAATTGCTCTATTTATTTTCTTCAAGATACACATTTTACTGCTGATGATTATGTACAAATTAGATCGTTCTGGGGGCATGATGTTTATATCTCCCCAAGTGCT
The DNA here is from genome assembly GCF_025612915.1 of Magallana angulata. NCBI lineage: Eukaryota > Metazoa > Mollusca > Bivalvia > Ostreida > Ostreidae > Magallana > Magallana angulata. Next base: position 23,462,172 of record NC_069115.1, read on the forward strand.
TCAAATGCCAGAGGCACAGCCATACTTTTTAACAATAACTTTGAATATAAAGTCTTAAATGTACTCAAGGATAATGATTGTAACCTGTTGGCTATTGAGGTCGAAATTGTTGACAAATATGCTTTTTTACTGGCAAATATTTATGGGCCCAATACAGACAGCCCAGATTTTTTTGTATCTTTATCTGAGTTAGTAGATAATTTTGATGGTGACTTTGTTATAATGGCAGGTGATTTTAATCTTGTCCAAGATACAACTTTAGATTATTACAATTATGTCAATACTAACAACAAAAAAGCACGTGATGTAGTTTTAAATATGAAAGAAGTACATGGTCTGGTTGATCCATGGAGGTTAAAATTCCAACAACGAAAGAGGTTTACATGGTTTAAGGCAAAACCAGTTAAAAAAGCTAGACTAGATTATTTTTTAATTTCTAGTGAGCTGATGTCTTTAGTTGACAAAGCTGATATTAGTCCTGGATATAGATCAGACCACTCAATGATTGAACTTGACATATCTCTTTCTAAATTCGAAAAGGGAAAGGGTTTTTGGAAATTTAATAACTCACTTCTTCATGACAAAACTTATGTTGACTTAATTAAAGACACATTATCAAAAATAAAAGCGCAATATATTGCCCCTCCCTTCAATCCTTCAATGGTCACCTCTATTCAGGACGAACAACTATTATTCACTATTAATGACCAATCCTTTTTTGAACAACTATTGCTATGCATAAGAGGAATCACAATAAGTTATTGTTCTAATAAAAAAAGAATTCGAAATGAGAATACTAAACTCCTTGAAGAAGAAATTAAACGGTTGGAAGAATTAAGAAACTTTGATCATTCCGAAGAAATTTTAGAAAAATTATCCATTGCTCAAACCAAACTGGAAGATTTTCGAAAAGATTATATCAAAGGATTATTTGTAAGAACAAAACTCAAATGGATTGAGCATGGAGAAAAACCTACAAAATATTTCTTAAGTTTAGAAAAACGAAATTATGTAAATAAAACAGTAAACAAACTTGTGCAGAGCAATGGTGATACTATTACAGATCAATCTGACATACTGTCGGAAATTGAAAATTTTTACAAAAATCTGTACTCCAGTTGTGATAACAGATTACATGATGTTGATATTAGTACAATAGTTGATAAGACAAAGGTTAACTTATTAGATAATGATATGTCATGTAAATTAGAGGGTATTATCACTAGAGAGGAAGCCCTTGCTGCTTTGAAGGGAATGAAAAATGATAAAAGCCCTGGTACTGATGGCTTCTCTGCAGAATTTTTTAAATTTTTTTGGAAGGATATTGGCCACTTTTTGATTAGATCATTAAATTTTGGATTTAGTAAAGGGGAATTATCTATAACTCAAAAACAAGGTATAATATCAATACTACCAAAAGGAACTAAGCCAAGAGAATACCTGAGTAACTGGCGTCCTAAATCTTTACTTAATGTTACATATAAGATAGCATCAGCATGCATTGCAAACAGAATAAAAACAGTCTTAAACTTTTTAATTCATGATAATCAGAAGGGCTTCCTCAAAGATAGGTTTATTGGAGAAAATACTAGGCTTATATATGATGCTCTTCACATCACTAAAGAAGAAAAAATTCCAGGAATGATTTTACTTATTGACTTCGAAAAAGCTTTTGACTCCATATCTTGGAGATTTATGTACATGTATGATACGTTAAGATTTTTTAACTTTGGTCATGAACTCATCAAATGGATATCAGTATTATATAATAAGGCAAAATTATGCGTTATCCAGAATGGGATCTTCTCAGAATTTTTTGAAATTGGAAGGGGTTGTCGACAGGGTGACCCTGTCTCTCCATATCTTTTTAACCTGTGTGTCGAAATCATGGGACACATGATACGACAAAATATAAATATTAAAGGTATTAAAATAGGAAAAGAAAAAATTTGTTTACAACAGTATGCTGATGACACAGTTTTGTTTTTAGATGGATCAGAAAAATCTCTCAAGTCTGCTCTCGACCTACTCTTCCAGTTTTCAAAATTTTCAGGGCTTAAGCCTAACATTAACAAAACTAAAGCAATCTGGATAGGATCCATGATTAACAGTCAAGTTTTCCTTTGTCAAGATACTGGGCTCCAGTGGACATATGAACCTTTTACAGTTTTAGGTGTAACTTATACAGCTAATCTGGAAAACATGGAACATCTGAACTTTAATGAGAAATTTAATCTGGTACAAAAAGAAATAACACAATGGTCAAAGAGAAACATCTCTCCTATTGGCAGAATTACAGTTGTGAAAAGCTTATTCTTATCCAAGTTTACCCATTTATTTACAGTGTTACCTAAACCAAACTCTCAGTGGATTAAAAAATTAGAGCAAGTTTTCTATAAATATATCTGGGGTAATAAAATTGATAAAGTTTCTAGGAAAACTTTACAGTTGGACTATGATAAAGGGGGATGTAGAATGGTTCATATTGATACATACATAAAATCTCTTAAACTTACTTCTTCACTCTAATTCGGAATGGTCCATGTTTTTCAATGAAGTAATTAATTGTAACACTGCTCATCTCATACAATTTGGATCAAAGTACTCTAAACAAAAAGCTAATTCAACAACAAATCTATTTTGGAAAGAAACTCTTTCTTACTTTGCTGATTTTCTGGATTCTATAGAGCCAAAATGTGAACATGATATATTATTAGAACTACTTTGGTTTAATGAGAAGATCAGTGTGCAAAATAACTATATTTTTTATCAGTCTTTATATGAAAAGGGTTTTTATATTTTATATGATCTGCTGGATAAGCAGGGGAACTTTATTAGTTATGAACAAATAACCAATGATTACCTAGTTAAGCTACCATTTACTAAATATGAAGGTTTAAAAAAGGCTATATTAAGCTCCTGGCCCAGTATCAGGCAATTTTCACATGAATTAGTAGTAAAACCGTACCAGTTAGAATCTATAATAATTCTGTGTAAAGATAAAAAAGGCTCAAGAACATTATATGACTTTTTTATCTCAAAACTACAGCATAGGCCAATATGTGAATCTAAGTGGGAAATTGACTTAAATCTCGAACCAGACTTTACTTGGAACCTCATATATTGCAACTCTAAGTTAATCACAAAAGATACAGAACTGGTATGGTTTAATTACAGAATAATTCATAGAATTTTAGGTATAAATAAATTTTTGTATCTTTCTAAGATAAAAAACAATAACTTATGTGCAATATGTATGTTGGAACCTGAAACTTTTAAGCACTTATTCTACCAATGCCCACTAATCTTTAATCTCTGGACAAAATTGTCAGACTATATTTTTAATAGATCTGGCAAGAGAATAACATTTGATATCCAGAGTGTACTATTAGGTGATCCAGATATGGATCATGTAGTTAATTTGATTATTATATTAGTAAAAAAATTCATTTTTCAAAGGTCGAGAAAAGATATAAAGATATGTTTTGAAATGTTAATGTCCTATTTACAAACCTATTACAATACTGAAAGGAAACTATTTACTACTGTAGACTTTACTAAGAGATGGTCACCATGGAGTTGTCTCTTTCCAGTATAAATATTTAATTAACACATCAATGATGATGTAGATATTAATCTTCTTCTTTTTCTTTAGATAATTTGTACTGTATGTATCTTTAAATATTTATAGGTGTATACAAATTTACTGTACCAACTTGCTGTGTGTGAGAGTCTGTGAGAAAGGGGTGTTCTGTCTGTCTGTCTATATACTATAAAACTTTGAAAAAAAAAAAAAAAAAAAAAAAAAACTCTCTTTTTATATAACACACGGTTTGGGTTTTGTTCATTAAGATATAGACGACTGTTTAAGCAACCCCTGTCTAAATGGCAGTACGTGTGAAGATCAGTTGGGTAAATACGTGTGTCACTGTAATGGAAATACGACAAACAAAGACTGTTACATCCCAGGTATGTAATTATGACACTTTTCTTGCATAAACTGAAATTAAAAGCAAAGTACAAGACCAAACCAATATATTTTTAGTCCAAACTCATCATCTATCTCTATGTTGTGGCAGGTAAAGTTATCAAATAGCAAGTGAATGTATCTCGTAATGTTTTTTTTTTTGAAGATTCTCCTCAACTATTCATCAATAACATTTTAACGGTTATTGCTTCTTTTAAATCCCTTTCCAAGTCTTCCTTGATGTTTCGGGGGTTTATTCCGCTTGCCACACATGCAGTGAATATATTGATGAAATTGGTTCCATTTTGATGACAGTTAAATATCATAAACTTGTTTTTTCATAGTTTAGAATCTGGATGGAAAAAAATGGGAGTTTCATAATTTAAATTTTAGGAAACAATATGTCTCAAAACGTCAAAATTCGGCATTGTCACGTAAAATTCGAGCCTTTTTCACCAATGCTGATCAAGTTTATTAATTTTGATAGTATTTCATGTATAATGTATTGTATGTAGCAAAACAAAAGACTTTGTAAAACAGTATTTATATTAAAAAAAATGTTTAAATGGATAAAAGAATAAACAATGGTAGAAATATTATATTGGTATTAAGTCCATTATAAGAACGGAACGGTACATGCACACTTTCATGTCAAAACATGGCTGGGGCAAAATTATTCCCGACTTTTACGAAATAAAAAATAATCTGTGAGATGTCTGAATATTCACGTTTGGCAAAAATGGGAGGTCATTTGAATTTTTAATTTGCGTTTTTCTGGAGGGGAGTGGGATGAAAATGCACAGGCTTGATGTTTAAGTATGTGTGTAACTTCAACGTAAACAAAATCTCATGCCTTGCTGGATGCACCTCTGATTCAAAATTTCGTTTAGAATCAATCATCTGTATCTGAAGTTACGCAATTTTGGAAAGAATACTAGTGTACCAAAATTAAATAATCTAATATTAGCATTACACAACTCAAAAACTGAACACTTAAAAACTTATGAACATGATATTTTTCATTTCCTATTGGACTGTACTACGGAAGCCCATTTAGGACCTATCAAAAAATATTTTTGAATTTGATATAACGAATTCTTGAATTTGTTAAAACAAATTTAAATCGTTATAACGAATTGTTGAATCCGTTATAACGAAATAAATTTGTAGGAATAAATTTTAGGAATTCGTTATAACGAATTTTATCTGTTATAAAAAATTCGCTGAATTCGTTATTTCAAATTTTAAAATCTGTTTTAACAAATTAAATTTGAAATAACGAATTCTTGAATTCAATTTAATGCTGTTTTCGACAGAATAACATCAACAGCATATATTACAAAAATATCATTTATCTTTGAACTTAGTGCGCTTGTTCTTTACAATTTCAAGTGTTTTTGTCTGTTATAAAAGTACAGTTTTCATTTTTTTTATTCGTTTTTATTGACAAAAAGGATAAAAGTGACGTGTATCGCACTTGTCTTGTACTACACATTCTACACAATAAATTAACATAATTACGCACACTGCTGGGGTGCATGCGGGATTTGGATGTTAGAAAATTTGAAAGAATTTGAATTAATCTGAATTTTACGTGGAAGTAAAAATATTTTTATAGGTATTTATGTAAGTACATGAAATAAGGAATCATCGTTTGGCGCTAGTGGTGTTAATAATTGTTGTCCGTACGTGGTCAAATTAAAATTAAATGTTCAAATAACTTACTGAACATGTCAATTTTATAAATAAATTCGCTTTATGAGTGATAGACACAATATGGTCAGGGATATTGGCTATACAGAATTTGGCAATGAAGATTAAGTGATGGAATACCAGTAAATTAAAGCTTTTTGCAAAATGATTCCGTAGATTTGAAGTGTAAATGAAAAATATTAATAAAGAGACAACTGTAAATAATAAACATTTATCAAACTAAAATACAATATTAGAATAGCAGAGACAAATAACTTTTAGTGTAATCAAACTGCGGATGCAAAGTCTATAAAATGCTTAGCGTTTTATAAACGACGATGTCAATTATACCTATGCATTTTCATGAAAATATAACAATTACGTTTCACTTCTTATTAGACGGATTTTGCAAATATTTGATCTTGTTTCCGTACGCCATAATCCTCAGCTGGATTCTTGATGCTCTCAGAACGGATCGAAAAGACCGCAGTTTCTCTGTGACATTTGTCTTTGATCCCTTTACTAGATTGTAAACACTATAAACTAGGAAACCTACATCGAGAACAGCTGTTAAAGGAGGCAGTACAATATCGGCAAATGAAGCAGCGCTTAGGACTACGCGTGCAACTGCTATAGGTATACCGCTGATCATAGACAATGTTCCAGCTGCAACTTGAAGTGCTGTTGCATCAACCCCGTTTGCATCGTCTGTATGCATTGTCCGTTCCTGTATAACCTGAATTAATTTTTGGAGTTTTTTCAAGGAATCTTCCAAGACTCTAGATCGTTCGCGAAAATTCATGTAATAGCGCTGAAACTTTGCATTTGCATCCCTATTTAACACTACTTCAGTTACTGTTGATCCCACGACAGTTACACCACTTACAGAACCAATAACAGCTCCACCAACTGTCAAACCAAGGGACACTCCCGCTGTAAATGGAGCGACAATAACTCCTGCAATGGCAAGTGCTGATCCTGCAATGCCTACTGAAGACCCCACAATAGTTGAAATATTTACATTTCGTCTCCGTCCCTCTAATTCATCAATAATTTCGCTACACAGAATTTCTAAAGCCATGTTGCATCTCATCCACATATCCAGTGCCAATTTTGCGGTAGTTAGTGTAGATTTAGCAAGGTTTGTGTCGTAGAATATCCTAAAGTCTTAAAATAAAAGTTTTTATTTAAAACTTGAGTTAGTTATTCATATAAGTGTATAAAATAATGAAATTGCAAAAACATATCTCAACATATAAAAAATTATTATTTCATGGGTAATTACCTGATTGATTATCATGTTTATGTTTTTGCGGTACAAAAGCCACTGGTGGGTCCATCAAACAGTTACATACTCTGTACCTGGCTGCAATTCTGTGAAATTGTCCTGAAAAGGTCCTGAAGAGAGTAATGTGAAACTTTGAAACATTTTCAGCATCAAATAGGCATTTGTAAACGGCATCTATATGAGCTAAATATTGTCGTCTTCTCAGAAAATCTTTAGGCTGTTTTCGTCTTCTGATTTGACTATAGAGCTTCCATTCTGTTTCAATTCTGTCTTCATGTATGCTAGCACTCAGAACATATATTGGTACTTGGAAACACGTTGCTGCTGCGATCAGTTCTAGATCCTGTAATGTCATCCCGTCTTCAATTCTCTCAGTGAAGAAAGTCGCAGACTCTTTAAGTATTGTATCACGAAATCTAAAAGCATCCAAAACTTTATGGTCTCGGTATTTGAAGTTTTTCAAAGACTCTCTATCAGCACTTTCTTTCTCTGCAATTAGAAGGGGACCATATATGTTTGGATTTTCTTTTATTTCTGCTGTTACTTCCTGCATGATTGTTTGGTATTGTTCTTCACTGCCAAATATATCTTTGCTCATGCATCGATACAAGGAATGTGTGTAGTCGGAAATCGTGTCTATCATACGGTCTTCCATGTCAGTTCTTTCCATGACAAGACGAAGCTCAGAATATATGGGAATTATGTTCATTTCCCTACGTACATCATCACAAAACCAGTTTTCAGGAGGGTTTACTGGGAAAAACGTAATAAGCGGCCGATGTCGTTTGTTTTTTCTATTTCTTGATTTTCTGAAACTGTATAAGAATTAAAAACTGACATTTTACCCAGTATGAGACTCTTGTTTAATATATATTAAATCATATTTCAGCATGAGAGGAAGAAAGATACAATATTGTAATCAAACATTCTACTTAGTGTGTTGGGTAATATCGATGATTTATATATTTTAACATAAATATTACAGCATTAAACGCGATCAAAATGCAATAGGAATATTGATATCCATCTTGCTATCGGTTTATCTGTTTATCAATCCATTTGTCTGTCTGTCTGTCTGTCTATCTCACCTACCGACCTCATCTACATGTATCTATCTATTTAACTATGAAACATTTTATTGTGATCCTGCTTAAATATTTCACTTTACCATCGACTTTTTTGGCAACATATGGAGGGGCCAACATACAGTTACATCCAGTTTTTGAAATGATTCGATCAACATATTCTCTTCCATTTTTCTTCTGGACGAATAATGTTATAAAGTATCGGCAATTTTTGGCTTTGACATAGGTCGTTGGAGTTTTAATCTCCCAACTGAAATTTTCCTTGGAGTTTTGAAAAATGTATATTGGAAACCCCGTCCAGTCAGCTGCTATCTGAAGAGACCGTTCGAAATTGTTCTCCGGAAAACTGCAAAGAAGTTAAATTTTCCGTTATTTTTATACACTGAATCGCTACAGTTGATAAAATTTATACTTTGTATCAAACTTTGAAACGCACCATTATTTATACGCACCTCATGGGTAATTCTACGTCTTCATTTCCAAATACATCTTTGCTTATGCATTTTGCTAGTGTTCCTTTTCCGCCAAGCAATAGCTCTAAATGCCTCCCTTCTTCTGCTAAAATGTCGTTGATATGTTTGTAGTCATCAGATAGCTCTCCAGGCCATGGTGTATCATCTCTCTGATAGATCAACTTGTTCTTTTCCAGTATGTGTTTGTAATGTTGATGAAGCCCATGACGACTAGAGGGTGGACAACAAGGCATTAATTCTGAAACCAAAATAACAATAAGCACTTTTTTTCTGTTTTATTGTTTTTAATCAATTGATTAGGTGGATATTATTTATAAATAAGTAACTGTTTAACTATTTAATGTAAAACATAGCTTTCGGGTTTATCCTTTTACTGAAACATTGAGGAATGATTAATTCCTTGTGCACTCTCAAACTATTATGTCAGCTTTTGTTGAAATAATTTTAATGTACATTTGACGATGGTATTGTTTTTTCTGATGTTTCTAAATCTAATTGTTCATCGATGAATTAGTTTTTGACACTTAAGAAATTGGTTTTAGATCCGACATTTCCGATAATGAAAATATATAATTGGATTACCTCTTGGTCAATACATTACATGTGTTACAAAATAATGTGTCACGTGTGTATAATTCTAATTTTCAATTAAAAAAAAATCTTTGCCTGTAAGAGAAACCTGCTTCAATATATATTCAGTTTTTCTTTTATAAGTTCTAAATATGATATTTCAACCAAATTCACTCACCCAGCGATCGAATTCGATCAAGATCTATTGTGTTGTTGGCTATGGGGAACTGCCCAATGATTTCTGGAGTTTTTTGACGGCATAGACATTCTTCTTTGAGGTTTATTTTAAACGATGGACTTTCTTTGCTGCTTTTGAAAACCAAAGGAGATTCAAATGTATACAAGTAACTACTGCAAATTGGAAGATACAAATTTGACTCTTCTCTGCCTGAAACATCTCTTGGAGAAACAACATAAATCGCAGCATTAAAAATACTTGCTAGTGCAAATAAATGTACTGTTTTTGCTGATTTCCAATCAGTCAATTGTTTCCTGAACGCATCTTTTGATAACTGTTTCCCAAGCGTTTCTGCATTCTTTTCGTTCTTCTGAATGTTCTCTGAAATATTTTCTTCAACATTTACAAGTTGCATGTAAACTTGTATAAAATCTTCAGTTTCTACGTGTGCTTTTAGGAATTCCTTAACATCCTTCTCTTGTTTTGGAGTTCCGTAAATAATCTGAGCAAAAAGATCATACATATTGGTTATTTCTACTGAAGAAACATCTGAATAGCTTGATGTTGAAAAAGATAAGAATCTTTTATCTTTTGTTAGTAGAAAATGTGTTAAAGTTTCAAAGTTGTTGCGAAACCTTTTGTCAACACATTTTGAATGTTTTCTATTTGTAATTTTTAAACCACAGTCTATATAACGATCGATGTTTTCATCACACCGTATGAAGTGGACATTTTCTCTGTCAAATCGTAAGAAAAGTATCAATGGTGGGTCATTTGCATCGTCCTTCTCACGGATCACAGGTTCAATTTCTATCCCCATGAATCCTTCTTCTTCACATTCATAGATTAATACGACGCTTCTGGAGATAACCTCGCTCACTGCATAACATTCACGCAATGATGGAGCAACTGCATTTTTCCTTATGCGTCTTATATCTCTTTTGGCGTTTTCAATCCAACTTTCTTTCGGATTTTCTATTTGCGGTTTAAACAATGCAAAGTAGAACAAATGGTTCTCTTCATAAGCCGATATATGCTCACGGCATTTTAATATTGTCATATCTTTCTGCATGAGGGGTACAACAATAGAGTATAGCTCATTATTGCCACCAAATGCTTGCAATGCTGATACACGTCTTCTCAAATCTTTCAAAATAGACTCTTTGTCATTCATTGTTGAGTTAGTTTTGTAAACAAAGCGAACAAAATGATAAATCTGAAAAAGATACACATTTGAAATTAATCTGAGAATAAAAGTTTAGATCTCTCTTTTCGATACAAAACTAACAAAAACTTTATTGTTTAACCTCTACTGACATTGTAAAAAAATGTGTCCTTTTAAAATTTATGGAATACTTCTACGGTGAATGGCAAGTTGAATTCCTTTTACCAAGTGGTCATTGTCTATATTTCATAAGACGAAAAAAGACCATCTGGAACATTGTTATTTTGTTGTATTTACAGTTTCAGTTATATATTTTTATACTCAACAAGCATTGTTACCTGTCAAAACAAAACATTTATACATCTTTCGTACAACTTTTGTACTTGTTGCTTGAGAGATACGCATTTAAGCATCACTGTTAGTGATCAAAGGCTGATGGGCAAGGCTTCAAGAAAGCATTAACGCTTAAAATCATTCAATGTCCATACTTAATTAAATGAAAACCCTATTCATTTCGAGAGTTTAATGTTTTTTAAAGTATTGTAGATTAATAAATTCACACAGTTAGTTAAAAATCCACTATGTTTGGTATTTCAAATTTAATACAGCAAGATTTGGTTAAAAATCCACTATGTTTGGTATTTCAAATTTAATACACCAATATTTTTCTCTGATCGGGTATAATGTATGATATAATAATGACTGCAATTTCGAAGTGTATGTCCATAGTACGATCCTCATTGAATGTGAAAAACTATCTTCATATCTGCCATATTCAGGACGCAGAGAATTGCTTGGACGACAGGTTAATCAGTCACTAAGAAGACGACAATACAATTCTCACCCTTAATTTTTTCTATTTAAATTACAAATTTAAAAGTGTATAATTTTAATCCTTGGAATGGAGCAAATCAAGTATTAACAAACTTCTAAATACTTCTAAATAAAAAGTCATCAAATGTCTTTATCTTCCTGCGATCTTCTCTGTATGTACACGAAGGCTGATTATTCATGATATTTATGTCTTTGTGGTATCACATGATGAAAAAACAGAGTAAAATAAAAATAAAATTGTGCGGCTCAATTTCATGATAAGTGGAATTATACCAAGAGAAAAAAATTTCTCCTTGCTCTATTATAATACTTGTAAGGTCTTGGGAAGCTGTATTTGAAAAATGATTATACGATGTTTGTGTTTACCTGCGGGACCTCTCATCATTTTAACCACCTGAACTGTATTTGTGCTCTTTAGTATACTTCACTCGTTTTCGTATATTACTGCAATGTTAGTTACTTAGAATGTGTAGTCTTGCTGAGTGCAGTAATAAATCATTGTGTATCAGAAGTCGTCAGGACACCTGCAAATCGTGATTTATGTACATAATATTTTCTTTTTTTAGAACTTGGGCCATTGCCAAGAACAAACTTTAAATGTTTACATTAGCGTAACGTTATTGGTATTTGAATATTATAATATTCTTCCAGTACTTTAATATTTTATTTAAAGAAGTCTTTTGTGTTACTATTACTAGGCTGCGCTTTTTATTTTTATCAAGGATCTTTTGAAACGGTACTGTTAAGAACTTATTTTTAAAAGTATTAGGCGACAAAGCAATTTTAGAACATGAATACGTTCAAGTATGTTGTTGACGTTTAAAAGGATTAGAATGCTTTCGTTCATCTTTTTTTTAAAATCGCGTTTATCTTTGACTCCGTTTTTATCAATATATTGCTTTGGTATGTATTGTAGTTTATCATGATTAAATACACGGGTATTAGTATGCAATAAACTACTATGCAAATTTTCAATCTGCACAGATTTTTTTCTAATCTGCAAAAAATATGTTTGATTTAAATAACTGATCTGCGATAGCGCTTCAAATCACATGAAGGCGCTATCAAGTGTTAAATGAGAAGGAGTCTATGGAAAAGAAACACAATTTCAATTATTCATAACTGATTCAGGTTCATGACACTTGAGAAATGTCTACCTCAAAATTTCTTGATGTATATACCCATATTTAAGAAAATTGTTTTTATTGCCTTCAAAATAATGTTGGATTTTGTTTCGAGTATTGATACAAATTCCTATCGTAACAGGTAAAATTTATTTACCAGAGCATGATCTAGTCCGGTAGCTATAATATGCATTGTTACGTTCAAAATTGTTTTGCACACAGTTTCTATATTTTTATGTACTATAGATATCAATTTTGTACTAAATGTCAATTTTCTAATAACAACTCTTAAATCAATATCTTACTCTTAATTTCGAGTGTGTAAACGCCAATTGCTCGGCACTGACCATTTCAAAAACATCAGTTTGACAGAAATTAAACTAAGAGTTACACTGTACAGTAAATAAGACGACAACTCACCCACTTGCATAAAGAGGCTCCGTGTCCACATTAGAATTTGTCCCGGAAGTCTCTGGATAAAAAAAAGAAAATATTGATCTAAGCTGACCCAAATCAAATCGATCGTTTTCAACATGCAGCAAGCTGCACGTCGTATTAAAATCTTTATCTTACAGAAAAAAAAATCTATTTTGAAAAATCCATACATTGCCTCAGGGGGTGCAATTTCTTAGTAATGGTATTCTGGCTTTTTATACCACCGCTCCGAAGGGGGTATACTATTTTACCCTTGTGTGTCTGTCTGTCCGTCTGTCTGTCTGTCTGTCTGTCTGTCCGTAACAAAAATTTCTGTCGCATTTATCTCAGCAACTATTTATCGCAGATGATTGAAATTGTTACACAGTGTTTGTTAAGGCATGCCTTATCGTGGGATATATTTTTGTACCTTCCATTTAAGGTGGAATATCCCTCTGATAAGAGAGATAACTTCTGTAGAAAAAAATCTCACTTTGTTTCTGTTAACTCACAATTATTAAGGCATGTAGCAATAAGGGAAGCAGTGCTGGGCCCCAATTTATGATGGAAGGTGACATTTATTTAATATTCAATTATTAAAGAAATAAAGGAAATTTGAACCAAACGAACTAAACCCAAACGTTTGGCAAGTGAAAAAAAGTAAAAACTTTCACCAAATAAATGTAAGAAGCGAATTATATTTATCAAAATTTTAATGAGGCAGTGTTTATATGTATACCCCTTCCCTCCCCCAATGGATTAATTTTTTTTAGAAATATTACTAAATTTTATGTACTAGTTCAGTACATGAACAGTAGGTGTTAGATGTTTTAGGCCAGAGAATTTTGGATGAAATTTTGCTCTCTCCCCCCATTTATAGCTCGTTCACAAAGGTGAATGAATTATAATTGAGAAAAACGTGACTTAGGCTTAATTATCATCGTTTGAAACATAACATTTCAAATGTTCAAAATTGAATATGGGGTTTCTTATCTGAGAGAGCAGATATGTGACAACAAAATTAAACAAATAATAATATTACATTTTATTCAAGACAATATATCCCTATATTGAGATCATACCAATTACTGGAAGATCATTCATTTGATCCCCTTTTAGTGTGATAACAAAATGCTCTCATGACTGGTTTTATACTTTTAGCATTTCTAAAACATATTGATCCATTCACATGAACTATTATCTTATCCAAATTTAAAAACAGAAAACATTTCTGATTAATTAGAAACTGTGGCAATTTATCAAGTACTGTATGTGAAATATGTATGTAAAATCTTCAATAGTCTATGATAAAGAAAGATAACTCTTGCTAATTAAAGCAATTTTTGTTACAAACCTATGCAACAAAGTGCTATTCTGAACTAAAAAGCACTGCTTCATTATGTTTTCTAATATGAATTTGCAATGTATATAACTATATATTATTTACATATACATTTAATATTTTTAATTTTACGCTGCGATGGTAAAATTTTGCTTTTTCTACTCACTATGTCTAGTTTTCTTCATACTAAACATGATTGGACACATAATCAATTTTTGAGAAATCTAGCAGCTCTTCATCACTTCAACTGAATCTATTGATATTGACTTTCATGAAAATCAATATGAAATTTTTTTAAAAAGATATGGTAAAATTAATAGCAGAGGGGTATTACACCTTAAATGAGTACTTTGTTTATTTTAGCCAAAATTTTCAAACAACTTTTCCTCAAAGATTTCTTAGCAGCTATTTATCGCAGATGCTTGAAATTTTAACACACTATTTGTTTAGGCATGCCATATTGTGGGATATATTTCTGTACCAATCGGATGCCAGCTTTCTGTTAAATGTTGACTTTGCTTATTTTGCATATTTACATCAGAGCGGGGGTATCACTAGTGAGCATTGGCTCACAGATATCTTGTTTATTGTGATGTGAAATTAACGTTTTCATTTTTAAAACATAGCAGTCATTGTTATGTTATTGCATTATAATTTGTTTATTGACATAAGCGACAGTCTCTTTCAAAATGATTATTTGTGATGTAAGCATCTTGTCACGTGATCATATTCAGTAAAGAGTTTGAACGCCATATTGAGTGTTGTGACTTTACATGGTGTCAGAAGTTTGAAGCCGCAAGGATTATGGAGCAACTGAATTCTCCAGGCCATTTATCGATGGAAGTAATCTTGCAGAAAATTGGAAGGAGTGGATCCAATTTTTCGATATATATTTTGCGGCTACATGAAACGGTGAGAAGAACGAGAACATACAGGTAGCTACATTTTTGCACTGGCCGGCATTGAAGCACGCCGAGTCTATAACACTTTTGGGATCTCAACCGACGATATCGATGCTGATAAAAATGATGTTTTGAAAACTATATTGAAAGAATTCTGTGAACCCCGTTAAAACGTAGCGTTCATAAGACATGTGTTTTTCACGCGTAACCAGGGTCCGGATGAGCTATTGACAATTATGTGACGGATCTGAAAACTAAAACCATCCGTATGAATTTGGAAATTAATCTGAAGGATTAATCAGAGAGAGAAGAGTGTGTGGAATTCAGGATGAAGCGTGTCGTGCCCGTTTAATCAGAGAATCTGATTTGACATTGGCAAAAGATGTGTGTAGGGCGCAGGAAATGAGTACGAGACAGTTAAAGTTCCTGAAAGGTAGTGAAGAACAAACAGTAACGGCGATAAGCCAGTCAAAAAGTGGAAGAAAGGTCAGCTTGCAAAATTATAGTAAACATACAAAACATGCAAAACAAAAAACTGGAAAGGCCTGACAATACTAATGTGAGGTCATATCGTAATTGTGGAAGAAGACACATGAAAGATGCGTGTCCTGCATTTGGGAAAACGTCATCGTTGTCACAATAAGAATCATTGTGCAAACTACTGTTTGGCAGACCCATCTTACAAATTCACACTGTTGGAGTACCAGACGATGGAACTCTAACTAGAATACAGAATTTTTCGAAGGTTATCAAGACTTTGGAGTGTTCTTTGCGTGGCGAAAAGTACGACATAGTGGATGCGAATACTCAAGCAATTCTGGGAAAGAATGCCTGCACAGAAAATTGGATCTAATGTGCGAGTACACTAGCACAAGGATTTGTCGAAATAAAACCTACTGTAATCGTATGAAGATATTTTTAAGGGATACGGTGAACTTTCTGGAAAGCACCACATCAACACTGACGACACTGTTACTCCGATCTTCATCCACCGAGGAAGGTCCCTGTCGCACTCCGTGATAAAGTGAAAAAAGAACTTTTGAGATGGAATAGTTAAGAGTTAGGATTCTGATTACATACAGTGCGTAAACCCAAGAAGATAAAACTATGTATTGACCCAAATGACTTGAATCGTGCAATTAAAAGAGAGCATCACCAGTTAAACACAGTCGACGAAGTGATTGAAAACCTTCTGCAAGCCAACGCGTTTTCGAAGTTCGATGCAACCCATGGATTTTGACACATCAGACTTGATGAGCCCAGTTCATAGCTGTTGAAATTCAATATCCGGTTTAGTCGGTACAGATACCTGCATTTACCATGTGGAATAAGCTCTGCACCAAAAGTGTTTTCTTTTGGATTTAAAGGGCGTAGGGTGCATAGTAGACGACTTCCTAGTATGGGGTGAGACCATTGCTAAACATGATTCCCTGGTACAACAGATGCTACAGAGATGTCGTTAATTGAACTTTAAGTTAAAAAGAGCAAAGTGGAGTTCCGTGTACCTGAAGTAAGGTACGTCGGACATTTAATTACAAACAGTGGTATTAAGGTAGACCCTGAGAAGGTACGAGTGATAGTAGAGATGCCAGCACCAAAGGACGAGTCAGGGGTCAAACGCATTTTAGGTGTCGTACAATATGTAGCTTAGTTTATTCCGAACCTGTCTGAAGTGACTGCACCACTTTGTACACTTCTGCAACCTGACATGGCATTGGTATGCACCTCAACAGGAAAGTTTCGACAGACTGAAACAACTAGTCTCCAGCACACCAGTACTCAGTATATATGATGTGCACAAGCCTGTAACAATTTCCGGTGACGCAAGCTCCCTTGCGTAGTCTTCCCCCACGATGGACATCCGGTAGCATACGGTTCGAGAGCTTTAACAAAGACACAGAAGAGGTACGCTCAGAATTGAACGTGAAATGCTAGCTCTCGTATATGGCTGCGAGAAGTTTCATCACAACATTTATGGCCGAAAGGTGACCATGGAAACTGATCACAAACCCCTTGTCGCGATGTACAACAAACCACTGTATCGAGCGACGCCTAGACTTCAACGAATGCTTATGAAGTTACAACGCTACGACCTGAAGTTAGTGTATGTACCGGGGAAGGATATGCATATTTCAGATGCATTGAGTCGGTCTTACCTGCAAAAGACTCCGGGAATCTAGTGGATGATAATATCGACGTTAATTCGATTAAGGCACAACTTCCCGTTTCTCTAGCAAAACTACAGCAATTCAAAGAGGCGACTGCTGCTGATGAGACATTACAAACACTGAAAAATACCGTTTTGATTGTTTGGCCATTCGACAGATCAAGTGTTCCACTGAACATCTTACAGTCCTGGAACTACCGTGATGGAATCAGTGCCATTAATGGACATTTATACAAAGGCCAACGACTCATGGTGCCAATCAACTTGAAAAAGGAAATGCTCAATAAACTACAGGATGCACACCTGGGCATAGTGAAAACACAGACAATAGCACAAGAGCTGTTGGTTGGGCCCAAAATGAACTAGGACATTGAAGACTTTATAGGACAATGTGCAGTTTGTAGCAAGTACAGGAATCTTTGATATCACAGGTGATGCCTTCACGTCCATGTTCTAAAGTAGCTGCATATATTATGCAGTTTAAAGGCTCTTAATACCTCCTGTGTGTTGACTACTACATGTATTCCAAAGACCTATATCTGATAGGAGTTGAATTCGGCCCCCATAATTCGCCATTTTTCATAGTGTTTCGGGAACATTAATATGTTATGTTATTTTTTAGAGGAGTTGATATAAATAATATTTTTACCTATTTATTTGATTTATTTGCACTCACTTGCAGTATATGACGTTAATTAGAAGTGACGCTATTTCTATAATTCAATCAAAATCAGTCAAAAATTGACATTTTCTTTACCTTTTAACGAATGGGAAACATAGAGCGCATGCTTGATAAAGGAACATTTTTTTATCAGTTATTAGTCTTGGCTAGTTACATCTCTGATTGAAATACTTTGTTTGTTCAAGCATGCGCTCTATGTTTTCTGAAAGAAAAACTGCTTGAAAACAAGCTGTTTTATGCTAAAAATGCAAAAATGGCGGGAAAAGGCTGTCTTCATGATACCATGTTTCTAAATTGTGGGCACTTGAATCAAAATGAACATGATATTAAAACATCACATATATATCTGTACAAAGAAAACAAAGAATTACAGTAAAATGATGATGTTCATTTTAGGGGGCCATTTTAGGCCCTTATCATATATAGTCCTTTCCAAAAATTGTCCGTATGTCGTCAACTCGTCTTGGCATTCCGACAGAACTATTTACGGACAACTGACCTCAGTTCTCAAGTTATGAATTTTAAATTTTAGAAAATTTAAGAAATTAGAAATTAAAGAAATTTAAGAAATAAACTAATGGCATTTTATGTATCCGTTTATCTGGTAAATGTTGAAACATTTGTAAAATAGTTTCTATTTTCCATGCTTTGAGAGCTGTGTCATTTCTTATTTCCTTTATAGCAAGACGATATTGCTTTGTGCAATGTACAAATTATTTAAGAATGAAAACTAAAATCAATTCTAAAATGTAATATAAGAGGCTACTCTTAAACCGAGCAACATTGGCTTTTAATATGTTGAGATAGTAATTGCTTGAAATCTAGTCGATTTCGAGTTTTTATAGCATTGTGATACTTAAGATGTTGCCAATACGTTTAACGACGCTATGTAATAAACATGCAAGATTCAAGCTAAAATCAAACATTAAAAGGAAATTATCCTTTTTATAAGGATGCATATATTTGAATTTAAGAAAGATTTTTCCTCGTGGACATATAAGCAGGAAAAAAAATTACGTTTGTGAAATTTATATGTACGATATTAATCTAATAAAAATATTCCAACACCCATTCAGTATGGTAGTATGAACGAAAGAGTACTGCTGACAATTGAAATCAGTTTTGTTATTTCGGACGTAGGAAATAATAAATCAAATAAAAAAAATTGTTAGTGGTACAAACGACATTTGTGTTTCCTATCAATTGTCTGTTTTGAATCATTTGCATTTTAAACTTTTTTGAGTTCCTTTTTTTCAATACATAATATTACAGAGTGAATACAAAAATATTTACCAAGCAATAGAAATCTGACTGTGACGGTATATTAAATTTTGTCATCAAGGCGGTGCAGCAATTATACATGGGTATCTCCCTCTAACTATTTTTAGAATCGGTAGGACAACAAAGTAGTGCCTTTAAGCAAAATAGTCCCTATACTTGCAGAGCATATATACATTTATTGGGACATTTTAAATCAGAATGCTTGACACATGTCAGAAAAGAGGATTTGCAATTTCAAAAACAAGTGTCAAAATTGAATAATCATTTGAAGAAAAGAATTGAAATTGTTTGATGTACACCCTTTCCAAAACTGAGAAATTCCCTACTTTTACTTTCATTTTCAGAGTTTTTCAATACAGACGCATTTTGCCGGAAAACGAATCTGATTTCACACCACGAAATTTTAACAGGGAAGAGACAATTTGATGAGCTTTCATTCAAGAGGTCCCTCGTTGCTGAACGAAAATTAGGGCCGGAGCTATGAACCATAACGTCAACATTACCGCCTATGGAAAATGCATATGTGGACTATACCCACAAAAAATTGGTAGGAATCTCAGTAGAGGACTTTTTTTGGCCAAGAAATTGCTTAAACAAGAACTATACGATAGAAAGGGATCAAGGGGACAGTTAATCGGGGTTTATTTACTGATTGTTTTTCTAGAATTTAAAAAAAAGGCTATATACCAAGCACATTTTAAACGCAAAATGATTTCAATAGTTCTAAAATATACCTTTACTTACAAAATGGATATTGGAGACGTTTCACAGAAAGGCAGGAATGTGAAGATTAATATGTAATAGTTGCCATTTTAAAATCAAAAGAAAAAAATGAAAAATAAAGAATAGTTAATGTATTCCCATCGTTTGTAAGATGTGTAGATGTGTAAAGTGCTACAGAGCAAGGATAAACGTAAAATGACGTTACAATAAGTTTGTAGTCAATGGATATATAAAAGTTACAAAACATAAACAAATGAAGTCTTTAACTTCAATCACCTTAATAAAAGGTATCCTGGTTTACCTTCTGGTGAACTTTTCATTATTTATCTTTTTTCCCAAGGGAGTAAGAGTAAAAACCACAATAACTTCCGAACAATCATCGTATAACATTTAAAAATAATATACACAAACTTTTTTTATTTGTTTTGTAAAATATTAAATTGTAAATGAAAAGAGAATAAGATCTGCAGTGCGCGACGATAATCTTTCAAACAAAAAAAAGAACCTTTGAAGAATTTTGAAATGAAGGAGTGGAACAAAATCAGCAACAGAAGAGGGGTGCATCATGCGTCAGGCTGAAGTATGGCGCAGAGGAAACTAAACGAACTACAAACTTGAAACAGTAGGTACTAAGCGAATTACCAATCTGTCGGTACTGGGAAATATATATATGGCAACACGGTGAATTAATTCGGGAGGTGACTGATATGCTAGGGTGGAGAGAAGATGGAATCGGCTATCCGATGCGATGTAATAACAGGAACAGCTTGTTGGCTAGAGTTAAACAAAAAGCTGAAAGACGGACATAAGTGCCTAATAGATTGCATGACAACGAACTCACAGTGGAAGCGAATGGGGAGTTATTTTCCATGACATCGTGAAAAGTAAGTGTCACAGCAGTCAACGGCTGGTCGCAGTAGAGTTGACAGTGCCAAGAGCAAAAAAAAACGTAAGACCTAAAATGCACAGACCTGATGGTAGACTGAGTTTCACACGCCTGATTCCCGATGAGGTCAGTAACATACGGTTCCCGACGTAAATTGTTAGATAAAAATAAAATAAAATAATTGTTGTTTAATGCCGTTATACTAGAGTGCACTTAATCTTTTTTTCTAATACATTGAAATATCTTTATTATTATTTAAACATTCAATTCAACAACAACAAAAAGGAAACAACAAACAGCTACTCCATGAAAGACAGAATGGTTTCTGTGGTGATGAAATCATAGATTTAAAGGGACTAGAGTTGTTTTTTTTTAAATCGTGACTTTTACGTAATATATTTAATTCATTTACCTGAATACAGATATAAATGCATAGCGATTAAATATTCAAAGTACGTGTTACAAAATGCAATTATTTATTTATTATTAGCTCTACAATCAAGTCACAGAATTGTTCCCTAATCTTTTTCTATGGATTTGAAATTTACACTACCAAATCGCTTAAATTGTTTTATGTCTATAAACGGCGAGGATTTGAAGGACAATATATGCTCCAAGTTACAAAAATGATACTCATATTAATTTTACTTATTTCAGGAACATCAGGTAGTAGAAATCTAATCAACTTTAAGTTAACTATATTTCAAATTTTTGAAGTTTGTATTGTAATATACAAAAAGAAATTGTACTCAATTTTTTTTGAAATTTTTGAAATACTTCTGACATTTTTCTTCAGGAAAATGTTCGTCAAAAGGAGAAATTGTCATTCTCTTAGATAAGCCTGGTTCAATTGGAAAAGAAAATTTTGAAATACTGAAGAATTTCATTCTTGACTTCCTTGTGCATTTTGTGATAGGTCCTAACGCCAACCAAATCAGCGTTGTCTCGTTCGATGATGATTCAAAGGAAGAGTTCAATCTAAATCCTTACTCATCATTAAATGAAATACGACCTGCTATTTCGGCTATCGAATACTCCAAGAAAGGAGCAAACATTGGAAATGTGCTAAATGTTACGCGCCAAAACTCATTTACATCATCTCGGGGTGCGCGTTCTGATGCTGCTATAATCGTTATCTTGATAACCGATGAAATTAGTTCTATTTCTAATGAAGCCAAATTACTGAAGGAAAATAACGTCACCATTTTCTGTGTTGGTGTGACAGGTGCAGTCAATGAACAAGTCTTGCAGAACGTGTCTTCACACAGTAGTTATACGTATATAACAGATAATTTTACTGATCTCTCACTCATAACACCAATTCTTGCAGACAGATCATGCGCAGACCGTATGTATATTTTTAAATTTTGAAACTTTAAATCAATAAGCTAACATATTTTACGATTTTCTCTAACAACTGATAGGTTTTAGTGGCCCGTGCATATGGTGGTGTTAGATGTAGTGCTATTTTAACTCCAAAGAAAGGGCGTTGTTCAAAATATTCTACACTTGCTCAAACTTATAGTTGGTTATTTTAGCTCTTAACATAATATTATCAATTTAGTGACTTAGAATCTGTTTTTTGTTTTTTATATGGATGCATCGGTTTTCTTGATAACCTAAAATATATCATCTCTAATTGTACAGTTGAATGTTTTTAGATTTATAGATTTTATCAAGAAAAAAAAACTCAGATATTGCATGCATTTGGTAAAGTTTAAACTGTATGATGTAATATGTATGTATAAATAATGTCATAAATGCGATTAAATCGTGAAAACACGGCGATAAATGACAAAAATTCGTGCTTTGAGATATCTGCCTATTTCAGTTCAGATATGAAAATGTTAATGCAGTTAATATTATTTCTTAATATAATATCTTTAAGGAGCGTGAGGTATAGATAGTCGCCGCACGATATCAACGTCATTTCTTGACATTTTTGTGTTGGTAGTACTTCATTATTGAAACCTTTATAGAAAGAAGGCCGCGTTTGTTTATTCGAATTTAATCCTTTTTTCATTGAGAAATAAAATACTATTTTTGTGATCGACGGAGTTGTACATTGGATTATATAATGCGCGATCAGTTTTATCGATCGCTCTTAAAAAGTCACGGACGTAGCTTTCACAGGATGAATGACCATCTTTAAGTCCTCCTTAAAGATAGCTTAAAGGTGTTTAAAGGTAGCTTAAAGACCATCTTTAAGCCACCTTTAAGCTACCTTTAAGCTATATGTATTGCTTAAAGGTGGATTAAAGAAAGCGTAAAGATGGCTTAAAGGCAGCTTAAAGACTATCTTTAAGTCACCTTTAAGCCACCTTTAAGGACAACTTATAGGTCCTTAATGTCCAAACTTCTTTAAGCCACCTTTAAGCCACCTTTAAGCTACCTTTAAGCCACCTTTAAGCCATTAAAAAAATTTAATTCAATGTTGTGCTTAATTTCCAACAAAATGTATTAACTTTATGAAAGAAAAGGTATTAAAACGGTTTTTGTTCTAGAAAGAAAAATGAAAAAAAAACACAAAAAAAAAAACCAGCCATTGCGAGAATTGAACCCGGGACCTTTAGTTTACTAGCATCACCACACATCCTCTACGCCACGGCAACTTACATATATGTAAGTGTTTTTATATCCTATATATCAGTGGATATTGAATCACTGTATTGAATGTGTTTACTTAAAAGATTTTGACAAACCATTCAGTTTGTAACAATCAATTATATCTAATTTATAAATTACATGCATGCATGTATTTAGAATAAAATACGGTACTTGGTCTTCAGTGAACAAAAATATATTATACCTAAATGGAAACCGTAAGGTTCACTATAGTAGGCTTTCTGACATGTAGTTGATAAATTTAAACCGAGTAGATATACGTTCATCTTATTTATAGCTATAAAATGTAAGAAAGAAAATGAAATCATTTCTTTTATTAAATGCATTGATACTATTAGGGTATTTGTTCAATTTTCCGCAATTTCCAGGTTTTCATGATCGCGGCGCCGTTCCAATATGTTTAAATATTTACATGTAATTGTATGTACATGATTTATAAACTATCAATTCTATAACAAACAAAATTACCTTACCGGTGACGTATTTACTGCATGTGGCAATTGCCAATGACTTGTACATACAATTGTATGATGTGCCAGGCCGGGTATATTTGACATATTTACCCTTATACATATATTTAAATAATCAACCCCTATTTATGATCACCGGTACATTAATTAATTAGCCTCCACATTTTACTCTTACATACATGTATCGTTAATTTGTAGACGTAACATCTTTGAAACCCAGAGCTAGGAAATAATACTTTGAAAATGAATTACAAATGTAAATTAACTTTTATTCACTAGACTTATCGTATACTCGTACATACTAAAATTCAACGCCTTTAGAACCCTGACGTGCACCTGGGCATACGACACACCTGTTGTGTATATCTTGTATATTCTGTGTTAGTTCCAGGGGTTTTCTTAACTTGGACAAACAATAGACTTTAATTAGATATACACAAACATGCACCTGGGCACATGACACAACTGTTGTGTATATCTTGTATATTCTGTGTTAGTTCCAGGGTTTTTTTTAAGTTGTACAAACAATAGACTCTAATTAGATATACACAAACGAACAAAACTATGTCTAGACAAACAAAGCAGTAATATCCTGCCCGATATAACAAAGGCAGTTGAGAGTCTTTTCATCTTTAACATGTATCTAGCAGATCTAGAGTTAGAAATAATGAAAATTGAAAAAAAAATACAAACCTTAAACCGATTAACAAATTAAATCATGCATTTTTGGTTCATTATCTTTATTTTGTTTAATAACCGGATGAACTGAGAGAGAGAGAGAGAGAGAGATATTTTTTTCACTGATTAATTTATAATAGGAAACAAACATACTTTAATTAGTTTTATGCACATATTAAGATACAGAGACTGCGCTCATCCCTACAATAATTTTGAAACCCCCCAAAAATTATAAAGAATTTTATAACGGCAATCTGTGTCCATCGGAGCGGTGCTGATGATAGCGATCTGTGTTTAATGGAGCGACGATTAAAACCGCCTGGAACACCCCCCCCCCCTTCCTTGGAAATTATATTATCACTCGGATGACCCCCTTCCATCTCTATAAAAGAGCTTTTGCATTTTTGTGTTTATTGTTCAGCTTGATCAATTTTGACTTAAAGGCCTCTTAAAGACAGTGTAAAGGCAGTGTAAAGAGAGCGTAAATGCCACTTAAAGATGCTTAAAGGTGGCTTAAAGAAGTTTGGACATTAAGGACCTATAAGCACTTGCTTAAAGGTGAATTAAAGGCGGCTTAAAGGTCGTATAGCCTTTAAGCTCCTTTAAGTCACCTTTAAGGACTTGCTTAAAGGTGGTTTTTCGTCCTGTGTTTATAATGTAGCTGAGGACATAAGAACCTAGCTTTATTAATCCTTCAGAGCAGATGTTTTCCGACTATCTTATTTATTTATCAACATGACATATTATTTTATATAGACATTGGAACTACGTTAAGGGTACCTTTTTACTCGTTCTCGCGTTTAGGTTGATAAATCAATTCCTGTGCTTTTTCTTCTAATTTGTTTCTATCAAAGCAAAAACTGAATCGTATCACTATATGACATATTCTTTTAAATAGACATTGGAACTACGTTAAGGGTGCCCACTGGCGTCGGAAGCAAATTGAAAGTGGGGGGGGGGGGGGCTAGACTAATCCTCAGAAATAATGAGAAAAAAGTAATTCCCAAAATCATGGAAATCCTAATCCGTGGGGGTGGGGGGGGGGGGGGGGGTATACCTATACTTCCAAAAGAAAAAAAACTTACTTACCCAATTTTTTTCTTCCAAAATCATGAAATTCCTAATCTGTGGGGGGGGGGGGGGGGGGGGGGGGCTAGTATGCTTCTGAATCCAACTTCTCAATCTTTCAAGGTAAATTTAGGAACAATAATCTTTCCTGCGAGAAAAATGGGGGGGGGGGGGCTGAACCCTCTATCATGCTATGTTTCTAATGGTTAGGTATAACTTTGAAAAAAAAGTGGGGGGCTAAGCCCCCCTAGCCCCCCCCCCCCCCCCGGTTCCGACGCCTATGCTTATCATACAACTTGTAAATGCCTAAATGACGTGACAACCACTTCTCCATGTACAAGGGTAGATAAGCTTGAAAAATAAAATGAAAAATTCATGATTGTGTTTTCTTGAAGCTACAAGTCGTCACTATATATACATGTATGTGGGAAGGTGGTACAGTATTCAGTATATTCATACGCGGATCTAGAGGGAATCAGGTTGGGAGAGGGGGATCCGCTCCCCCCCCCCCCCCCCCACGACAAATAAAATTATCGCGATCCCTTGATCATAGTCACAGATGTTTTTCATACTTTTCAGTTTGACAGACTTAGAAAAAAAACTAACACAATTTCTTTGATGCTATGTGGTCCCGTTGCCATGGTAACATAGCGAAAAGATTTTAAAATGGCATTTCTATGCTTATTCAAGAACATTTTGTGAGTAATGACAACAATTTGGGGTTTCCAGGGTAGAATGTATTATGAAGAAGTTTGTTATTTTTCAATAGAAACAAACACATATATTATAAACGCACGTTTTAAAAGTCATCCATGGTAACTAAAGAGAAATTTCACAATATGATTTCTTCATTTCATCTGAATTTAAAATGCAAATCTTGCATTTCTGTGCACACTATTCTGATCGTGAAATTCAGAATTTATAAATCAATATTGAAAACCGTTGCTATGGCAACCAGCGGAAAAATAAGGTTAATTCTCATATTTTGAGGCATTTTTGAATAGGTATTATTCACAGGAAAATATTATACATATATTACATGGCTTCGAGGGCGACATACCGGAATATTTTACCCGAGGTGACAGGAAAGCCCTGGAGTGTTATGTCGCCCGATGCCGAAGGCAAATCAAACTCGGGTTATCAACATATTTATTTAATTCACAAGGCAGAGGAAAATGTTTTTAAAACACTCACGCTTGAGTTTATCACTTTTGTCGTATTTGCCGAATTTTTTCATCAATTAAACTATCGAGATCATCTGAATTAAGATGAACAAACCGCAGATGTTGGCCTGACATGTTTGAAATTCGCGGATCTGTTTACGTTTGCTTAGCAACTGACTCGTTGAATTTCGAACCCGACGTAATTAATATGCAGAATTCTTGCACGCGATGGTGATACAATTTCGGGAGGGCAATATAACTATTTCCTGTGAAATATAACTGTTTCTGGGAGGGCAATATAACTGTTACCGGTGTGATTCAGCAATTTTCAGGGCATAGTAATAAAATCTCATTTGTGACATAACGAGAAAACTTATTCAAAAATGTTATATAATGAATTCTTTGCTATATAGCCGAGTATCAAACTAGACAGTATATACTGGTACCTTAAAAGGAGTAGATGACCATTATTGATTTAGGAAATCACAATTGACACAGCAATTAATATCATATAATCTCTTTAATAGAATCCTTTTTTAGCTACACCTCAAACCTTGAATCGCTGAAATCCATTTAGGAGTAAAAGAAAAATAAAATAAAACAGTTATGTGAATTGATAGACAAGGTGTTGTACAATCAAATATAATGAATTCTTTAATTTATAACCAAGTATCCAGCTAGTATACTACTACCTTAAAAGGATTAGATGACCACTTTAAATTTAGGAAATCGCAATAGACTAAGCAATATCATATAATATGTTTAGAATCCTTTTTATTTAAGATACACATCAAACTTAAGTCACTGAAACCCATTTAGAAGTAAATTATTCTTATTGATTTTTAAATAACATTAAAACTTGTACAGATTTTGCCTAGATGTAAATTTTTTCCAGATTAAAACACTAAATTAGCAGCGAGATTTAAAAAAAAAATGAATGATTAATTCATCGATTGATTATAATTTTGTCTATTTTTGCAAAAGAAAGGCAGGACCTATGTAAAATTAACTTCGAATCAAATATAGTATCCAAGATCTTTTAATTATCAGGAAATTTGTGATCTAAAGTACTCAATGTCAAATTCCAGCATCTGTGTAAATTTTTGAATTAGTGTCAAGAAGTCTGTTATTACCGGCAACAAGTCTGAAATCTATAATCATGATAATATTTAAATATTCTGAAATATTGATCCCAAGGCACTTGATAATGTAAACATTTCTTTTCAAAATTAAGACAAGTTCTCCTATATATCTATTGAATAGTTATATCAATTTTATAATTATACATGCACACGTATTTCATTTCACTATAGTTAGAGAACTATCTACATGTATACCTAAGAATAAGAAATGTTTGCAAATGTCAACAGCCTTTAATGGTATAATATAAGAAACCACATCAACAAAGTACTGATTATTTACATTTATTTACATATATATTAACCACTTTAATTACATGTAAAATATTCAGGTAGGAATCATATTTACATGAGCAATACAGTCTCTGAATTGTGACAGTCACCACAGTTTGATCAAACATAACAAATAAATACAGTTTGGTAATACATAACATGTATTTAATATAATCGTAGATAGTTTGTTAATTTATTACAAGATTTAAACAAAATCAGTTTATTTACATTGACATTTGATGTTCAATTTGTCACTTTGTAGACATTTAGAATTATGATCACAGGTTTTTTTTACATGTAATACTGGATTTTCTTCACTTTACCTGTGTCCCTCTCAGCCACAAAGAGGTTGTCTCTGGTGTCCACACATAACCCAAATGCACTCTGTAAATGACAGTTGTCAATGTAGCGGAGGAACTGTCCGTCCTGATCCAGGATGTGGATACAGTGATTGTTAAAGTCTGCTGTCAGGATTCGACTCTGGCTGTCTGTAGTGATGCCGACTGGTTCAAATGGTTCCTTGGTAGTGGAGGGAGGACCGGTGTATGTAAACCGGAGTTTCCCTGTCTGATTGACCACCACTACTGCACAGGTTCCACTGTCAGCTACACAGATATCAAGATTCTTGTTCTCTCTGATGTATTTAGAGTTAGTATCAGATGAATAGAGAGGTTGTCCTTTGTCATCATATTGAATCGTTTGTTTCTTTGTGGAGCCTGAGTAACGCACAACTTTTGCTTGTTTCTCATCATTAGTGATCATGACAACCAGGAGGTCACCAGAGGAGGTACCACAGACATAGAGAGGTCTCCAAACCCATAGTCTGATCACTGTCTGTATCTGTGTATTCTTCACTATGTTCACAGTTTTATCATAGACATCAGTATAAACTAGTTCACCACTCTGTGTCTCTGCTAGGTCTATTGGTGTGTTCCCTGACTTGGTTTGGATGGAATTCACTAGTTTACTGTGGAGGTTGTAGAGTCTAATCATGTTGTCCTTACCACTCGTCCATACCTCATCATCACTCAGACAGGACACACTGTATAATTTATTAGATTTTCCATACTCTGTGTTTATTTCTGTGATGATCCGTGGTAGATCAATGAGTGGTCTGTCCGGGGGAGAGGACTCAGCACCAGGAGAATCCATTGTGTAGACTTGTTCTTCTGTTTTGATAGATAATGCTGACAGAGAACCAATCTGCTGAGAAATCTGTTTTTTGTTAATCTTCTGAGGGGTGAATCTTGGCAAGGAAACTGTGAGTTTAAGAGACAATCTTCTGAATTCAGCAATCCTGGATTGGTAGGTAGAGACAAGGCTGACATCATTGGAGTTTAGTAATTTCTTCAGATCAGCAATGCACTCTGTGATTTCAGAAATGGTGTGTTTGATTTCATTTTCCTGCTTATTCAGGACAACCAGGTGTTTGGATTCCATTTCATCCACGTCAGATTTCAGTTTCTTGATGGCAATGTCTATTTCTCTGTGCAAGTCTTCTCCATGTTTGTTTAGAGCTGTTGTTAATTTCTTTGAATTTTTATTTAGATCAGTTTTCTGAACTGGGATGTTAGATGCAATCTCTTGGTATTTAGGATAAATGGAATTTTCTAATTCTTGTAGATCTTTTTTTAAGGCTTCTCTCTTGGTATCCAAAATTTTTAAAATGCCAACTTGCTTGTGTCCTAGATGTTCATTAGAGGAAACACACTCCACACAAATAGGAATGTTACATTGTTCACAATGAAGGTCACATAATTGTGTGGAATGTTTGGAACATTTAGGATTTAGTCCCCTCTTCTTAAATGGCACAACTTTGTGTTCTTTGGATTCATCTAAGAGATGTTTTCCAACGCAAGCTACACACAGATGTATATGACAAATGTCACAGTACATAGGGGGGCCCGGGGTCTCACAGAGATGACACCGTAACACATCCTGGGCCCAAGTAAGGGGGTACATGGTCAGACACCTTGTTGATATTTTAGATGATTTCTGAAAGAATAAAATAACTGTTACATAAATGTATTTTTATTAGCAATCTTGTTTTTACTAATTCTGAGTCATTTCTGTATGTGTAGTCAAAAGTATAAAAAGTATAGACACAGGGATGGGAGATAGGATCAAGCCCCCCCCCCTTTCCCCCCGCTCTACTGACTGAGCTAAAGGGTGAACTGGTCACCATAGGTGCGAGGCAGTACTGAGCATTTATATAAACACTATTACATAGCATATGGGGCAAGAACAAGAATAGAATTCCTGGGTCCCCCGCCGGTCAAGCAGTATACTAGTATCGAGTCTATCGACCAAGGCTGATTTAGGAACTTGACCAAGGTATTAGTGGTATGAACATTTGGTATAAATTTAATGAAAATCCGTCAAAATGTGTAGGCATGAGAGCGCTTACAAGGTCAACTTTTGGATAAAACGGAGTCATTATAGTGGTCAAAGTCTCATAACTCCAACAAAAAGTATCGACCAATGCTGATTTTAAAATTTGACCAAAGTATTAGTGGTATAAACAAATGAAAATCGGTCAAAATTTGTAGGCATGAGAGCGCTTACAAGGTCAATTTTTGGATAAAACAGAGTCATTATTGTGGTCAAAGTCCCATAACTCCAACAAAAAGTATCGACCAATGCTGATTTTCTAACTTGACCAAGGTATTAGTGGTATAAACATTTGGTATAAATTTAATGAAAATCCGTCAAAATTTGTAGGCATGAGAGCGCTTACAAGGTCAATTTTTGGATAAAACGGAGTCATTATTGTGGTCGAAGTCCCATAACTCCAACAAAAAGTATCGACCAATGCTGATTTTCGAACTTGACCAAGGTAATAGTGGTATAAACATTTGGTATAAATTTAATGAAAATCCGTCAAAATTTGAAGGCATGAGAGCGCTTACAAAAAAGTGTGACGGACGGACATACGGACACACGGACGGACGCCCGGCATTTCTATGTCCCCGCACCGCGTTGCGGCGGGGGACAAAAATAAATAGGGGTTTTCGTAACTTTAGGCATATGTTTGCAAAACAAATTGATTGAGGTGGCTGTTCTGGCTTCTACAGCTGTTCTATATTTAGTGAATTCCATTGATTGACAGCGTTGGGTACAAATGATTTTTTAAAGTAAATCTAACCTCCACTTAGGAACATTAAACTGATCCTTGTTTCGTGTGTTGTATCGCGATATATTTTCCCTCTTGTTAGGAATAATATTACGTAAATAATCAGGCCCTCTGTTAAATTTGAACACAACTCGGATGACAGTGACTTCCGGTTTCACACAAAAAGGGGGGGGGACTGGCTTACAGAGAGCAACAATACAAAACCCTAACTTCCGGATTTATCCAAAAAGGTGGAGCTAACAAAGATGACAAACATCATTGTAAAACCTAATCTACTATATACAAACACTGACTATGGTTAAGCTTAACACATATACATCTTAACTCGCATTTTCTCAACATTGAGCATGAGTGTACAAGTACTAAATTATACCTTAACTTACAAACAACATTAAACAAATAAAGCCTGATCAGATGTTCAGTATCACAGGACAAGTTCACTTATATTGATACTTTCTGCATATTTCTTTTTGTAACGAAAAAATAAGGAAAACAGCAAGATGGGCTGCGCGTTTGCACAAAATGTAGTGTTTACATAACTAAATGTAAAACCTGTATGTGGCGGATATACAATATCCGAAAGGTGCTTAAACTTAAAAATCAGTTTCTAATCAAAAATATATACAGTAAGCTAAATAAATAAATGTTGTTACTTGATTCTTACACATTACCTACATGTAAGTGAGATAAACCTTACGGGTAATTTAAAAATAATACAGCTAAATGCAAAATTCTCATGACACAATTTGATGATATTAAATCATTACTTAAAAGTTCAGCAGCATAACCAGTTGTCTATAAATGTGATAAAAAAATAAAAAATACAAAGAACAAATAAAATCTACATACCTGAGACACAGGACAGGAGACAATATAAAATTATATGTTTATTGGTTGATGTCCGTCGCAAAAATGATCGGACAAAAACCCTATAGCGTCCCCTGTCCCGGTGTTGAGTTATTCTTGCCATTTATTGTTCCAAAAAGCCGTGAGGGAAATTAAACTCATTCTCGACATCAAAGAAACGGTTTGACACGAGGGCTTTGCATTACAATGACTATTACGTAATAAAGAAAACAGGA
This sequence comes from Magallana angulata, assembly GCF_025612915.1. NCBI lineage: Eukaryota > Metazoa > Mollusca > Bivalvia > Ostreida > Ostreidae > Magallana > Magallana angulata. Next base: position 23,494,576 of record NC_069115.1, read on the forward strand.
ATCCTTCGACAGATGAATCTAGATAACTTAGTTTTGATTACTTAAAATGGCACTAATTGATTTCACAACTTTTTACGAAAAGTACTGTCAAATGGCCTAAGGCCTTTCTTTACCTAAATCCGCGTTGACATGATTTTAAATGTATGTGGACTAAAAAATAGACTTCATTACGCTGAATTTGCAAACCTTATTTCTGAATATGATATTTTAAGTTTCACAGAAACCAAAACAGATGATACTGATTCTATACAAATACCCGGCTTTGTAACCTATATGAAAAATAGACACAAACTCTCAAACACTAGATCGGGCGGGATAATCGTAGCTATCAAAGGCAATATTGCGAAACATATAACTGTAATAGATACTGATTGTAAATTTATTATGTGGCTAAAGATAAGCAAGGTTTTATTCAACATTGATAAAGATGTAATCTGTGGAGTTGTTTACATACCTCCAGAGGCTAGCAAATATTCATCTAATGACAGTTTTATGGAAATAGAACAAGAGCTTTTTAATTTCTCTAAAGACTCGAATTATTTTTGTTGCATGGGAGATTTTAACTCCCGAGTTGGTCGTCTTGGTGATTTTGTTGAACCTGATGATTTTTTAACAAATGTAAAACAACATAATGTTGTTACTGAAAACATTGATTGCGCCTCTTATTTTGAAACTTTAGGAATCCCTATTTCTAGAGCTGCCATGGATACTGTATGTAATGATTTTGGTTATAAGATGATAGACTTCTGTAAATATACCAATTTTTTTATTGCAAATGGTCGAGTTGGTAATGATATTGGTGTTGGTGCACTCACGTGCAAAAACAGTAGTACCGTAGATTATGTTTTATGTAGTCTAGAGCTGTTTCAGTATCTATGTAATTTTCAAGTTCTAGAATTTTGTAATTTATTTTCTGATGTACATAAGCCTATATCTGTTTCTATCAAGATAAATGTCACCGCTTCAATTGTTAATTCTTTACCTGCGAAAAACCAACCAACTGTGAAACTTTGGTCAGCAAACAATGCAGACGTTTTCCGTGAAAAGTTAGATCACTCCACCGTCGAAAGGATCACTGACGAACTATTACATTTAAAGACATCAAATACCGTGAATGAGGAAAATATTAAAACGGTGATGACAAAATTGTGTAAATTATTCATTACAACGGCAGAACAATCTTTTGGGAAAAAACATAGTGCTCCTGTAAATTCCAAGGATAAACCATGGTTTAACTCCAAATGTAAGACAGCAAGGAAGAAATTTCATTTAGCGAAGCGTATGCACAGCCGCAATCAATCTACAGAAAATAAGGCCACCTTAAAGTTAACAAGTAAACATTATAAAACAGTTATGGACGAATCCTTAAAGAAATACAGAAAGGACTTATCAAATAAATTGCAGAATCTACGTGCGTCGAATACTAGAGAATACTGGAACATTCTTAACAATTCAAATATTAAGATAAAAAAATGTTCTGCGGATATTGATACATTGTATAATTTTTTTAAAATATTGAATGAAAATGAAGGCGCTGAAACATGTGATAATATTATTGATCAATCGGATACGGTGAATGAATTACTTAATAGCCCTATCACTAGGGCAGAGATTGTGAATTCAATTAATAGTTTAAAAAACAACAAAGCCCCTGGCTATGACAATGTTATGAACGAACACATTAAAACTACAATGTCGAATTTTTTACCACTGTATGAAAACTTGTTCAACATTATTTTTGATACTGGTATTGTCCCAGAGGAATGGTTAATAGGCATTATTAGACCAATATATAAAAATAAGGGTGACCCATCTAATCCAGAAAATTATAGACCAATCACTTTATTAAGTTGCTTAGGGAAAGTATTTACTAATATTTTAGGAACACGCATTGAACATTTTGCAGATGATATTTCACTTATTAAAGAAAGTCAGGCGGGATTAAGGAAAGGGTTTTCCACGCTTGACAATATTCTAGTTCTGCAGTTTTTAACACACACACTGATCAACAGTAAAAAGAAATTATTCTGTGCATTTGTAGATTTCAAACAAGCTTTTGATACAGTATGGAGGGATGGGCTCTGGTACAAACTTCTTAAAAGTGGAATAAATGGTAAATGTTTTACATACATAAAAACATGTACAAAGGTATAAAATCAAAAATATGTATTAATGGTTTTTCATCTGATCTTTTTACTTGTAATGTCGGTGTACGACAAGGAGAAAGTTTATCTCCATTCTTGTTTTCCTTGTATATAAATGATCTAGAAGATTATTTGTTAGATAAAACATAACTGGACTGTCTACAATTACTGAGGGAATTGAAAAGGAACTTTTTTATATTTAAAAATGTTTATCCTGTTTTATGCAGACGATACTGTTATTTTAGCTGAGTCTGCAAACGACTTACAGTTTGCCCTTAATGAATTCTATAGATACTGTGATACGTGGAAACTTACTGTTAATATTTGTAAAACAAAAATTGTTGTATTTTCTAAAGGTCGTCAACCCAAATATGTCTTTTCATATAATGGTTTACCTATTGAAATAGTTGAGGAATTTAATTATCTCGGTGTAATTTTCTCAAGAACAGGTTCATTTTTCAAAGCAAAAAAACGGCTATGTGAGCAAGCACATGTACAGAAATCAATGTATGGAGTTATATGGAAGATAAGAACTTTTAATTTACCTATTGAGTGTCAATTAGATTTATTTGATAAAATTGTTGTACCAGTTTTATTGTATGCATGCGAAGTTTGGGGTTATGAAAATATTGAGATTATTGAACGTGTCCATTTAAAATATTTGAAACATATACTTAATCTGAAAAGTTGTACACCTAGTTACATGGTATATGGTGAAACTAGACGATTTCTTCTGTATATAACCATTTTTACTAGAATGATTTCATTCTGGGCCAACATAATCAATAGCAGTGAAAACAAGTTAAGCAAAATCATATATATGTATGTACGTATTCTTTTTGATAAGGGACAAATATTAAATCCATGGCTATGCTCTTTAAAAAATGTTTTAGATAAATGTGGGCTTTCAAATTTATGGTGTGATCATGAATCGTACCATTATAACTCCAGTTGGATTAAGACAACTATTAACCAAAGGTTAAGAGATAAATTTTTACAAAAATGGCATAATGATATTCAGGAATCGACTAAGGGTGTTATATATAGAATTTATAAAACAAATTTTGAATGTGGACGCTACTTACTCTAGTTACCCAGTAAATTAAGAAAAATATTAGTTAAGTTTAGAACTACAAATCATCATCTTCCGGTTGAAATAGGAAGGTGGGGTATTGTTGAAAGAAGTAAACGTTATTGTAATTTGTGTAATTGTAACAAAATTGGTGATGAATTTCATGTTATATTAGAATGCAAGGCATTAATTAAGTAAATTACGAAGTCAGTTTTTAGATACATTTTACTGTTCTTCTCCTAACACTAAAAAGTTTTATGAAATCATGTCTTCAGTCGATTATATCACATTAAGAAAACTGTGTTTCTTTATTTCAAAAATTAATCATACTGTTCGTTCACCCCACTTACATTCATGAACTTTACAACTATATTGTATATATGTAAATATGTTTGTTCTTCTTATGTACCTCTTGTACCATTATATGGTGTTGAGTGAAAATAAACTGAACTGAACTGAGCAAATAATATATCTAATCTGGTCAATATAATTAAAAATATAAAATATATTTTGAAATGAGCAAAAATAGAAAAATATATTTGAGGGTCAAAATGACACTATGATAGATGTATATACGTCTGGTTTGTAAAATTTCCCACCCTGTTTCTAAGTAAAAGCCGGTTCCGTCTCATATGAAAGTATAGTGTAGGCTTGCAGGATTTTTTCAGAGGATGACAATAGGGGCCGTCGCTTAGAGACCCAAAGTATGATTAAACTGATAAATAATTATGTTTTAAAAAATGTGTTTTGTAACATCCATCGTGCAAAGATTAACATTTTGTCATCTTTATCCATAATTACTCTATGTAAACCGAAAAGGAATTTTACAATATTTATTTTTAAAGTATTTTTTTAAAAATTGTTCAATAATAGAATTTTAAAACAGTAATATGATGTTTTTTCATCATTGAAATCGCCACGTGTCTGATACCTATGGAATTCCATAATCGAGAGCCAACTGTCAGCTGCCAGCTGCTTACTGCTTACTGCCAACAGCTTACTTCCAACTATAGTCTTGTCTCAGAAATAAAGCTCATAAGTGGAAGACGGTTTAATTAATGTTTCTGACTATATTTCGGTTCCGATCTTGTAAAGAGACAGGTTTGTCCGACTTCCTAACCCACGAATTCACATCCTCGACGAAAACAAATTTTGAAAAAAGTTACTTTTCTTATTGAAACTGAAAAGCGACCCATCCAAGAATTAAATCCCCACGAATAAAAATCCCACAACCCACGATAATTGGCTTCTATGAATTTAAATGATTCCACAGTATATAATGTGTTAATATCATAATTATCACTTCTTTCAAGTCTTTCAGGGTAAATTTAGGTACAATAATCTTTCCTGCGAAAAAAGTAGGGGGGGGGGCTGAACCGTCTATCATGCTATGTTTCTAATAGCTAGGTATAACTTTGCAAAAAAAGTGGGGGGTGGGCTAAGCCCCCCTAGCCCCCCCCCCTCCCAGTTCCGACGCCTATGGTACCTATTTATTCGTTCTCGCGTTTAGGTTGATAAAGCAATCTCAGTGTATTTTCTTTTAAATTGTTTCTATCAAAGCAAAAATTGAATCGTATCAATATTTGCATGTCCAACACTTGTATTCCCTTATCTAAGAAAAAGGCCCCGCATACATGTAGTTATCCAAAATAGACGGTAACGTTCCCGCTATAAAAACAGACATTTTTTGGGGGGGAAACAAAAAAACGTCTATGACATATCTTTTTCAAATTTTGATGAATGTAAATTTATCTGAAATAAAAACCTTTTCTTTAAAAAATGTAAACTCATGACGCAGTGATGTCACGCATATATTATGTTATAAAAATTAATATAGTTTTAATTCTTTAACAAAATTTAATCAAATTTTTAATTCGAATTAAATTTTTCATTGGGCAAGTGTTATCTTTTTATACAATAAAGCGGCCATGAGATGCAAGGTGCATTGTGTGACATTACTTTTGTATCAATCCTTGTATGTATGGTTTTATAAACAAACTAATGAATATTTGGTATCATAATGATTTTTTAAAACTCTCTTTTTATATAACACACGGTTTGGGTTTTGTTTATTAAGATATAGACGACTGTTTAAGCAACCCCTGTCTAAATGGCGGTACGTGCGAAGATCAGTTGGGTAAATACGTGTGTCACTGTAATGGAAATACGACAAGCAAAGACTGTTACATCCCAGGTATGTAATTGTGTCACTTTTCTTGCATAAACTGAAATTAAAAGCAAAGTACATGACCAAACCAATATATTTTTAGTCCAAACTTATCATCTATCTCTATGTTGTGGCAGGTAAAGTTATCAAATAGCAAGTGAATGTATCTCGTAATGTTTTTATTGAAGATTCTCTTCAACTATTCATCAATAACATTTTAACGGTAATTGCTTCTTTTAAATCCCTTTCCAAGTCTTCCTTGATGTTTCGGGTTTTTTTCCGCTTGCCACACATGCTGTTAATATATTGATGAAATTGGTTCCATTTTGATGACAGTTAAATATCATAAACTTGTTCCTTTCATAATTTAGACTCTGGATGGACAAAAAATAAGAGTTTCATTATTTATTAAGACTTGACTAAACTGAATGATATGATATGTTACTTTGGTGTATTTTCTAAAGATGGCATTCGTCAAGAGTCGTATACCTTCAGCCATGTCATGATATTTTTTTTAGGATTACCAGACGTAAGAACCGGAAGGGGACAAACCACAAAACTTGGAACTGATGCAAATATAAGCTGTTATCCGATATATTTCACTGGTATTTTTTGGGAGTTCCAACACAACGGTGTCACCTCCATCGTTGATACCTCCAACTCAAATAAATACAGCGGAGGGACCGTGCCATCCCCGTCCTTAACAATTCGCAACTTTATAATAAATGACATTGGTAGTTACAGATTTTCTGCGAGGAACTCCAAAGGCACTGCCCACAGTCCAGTCATGGCCTTTATGGACGTACCCAAATGTAAATGTGTTATGTTAAATATTTATTTTATAGGTACAGAAAATTTTACAATTTTACAATGCAGTTTCAGGTAGTCAATTTCCATATTTATTTAATTTTTTTTTTGGGGGGGGGTACAAGGTGGAAAGAACTATATATAATATTATATATGTAATATATGAGTTAAATTTGGCCCCCATAATTCGCCATTTATAAAGTGTTTCGGGTATAATAAAATGTTGTGTTATTTTTTAGAAGAGTTATTATCAAATACACATTTTTCACCTATTTATATGATTTATTTGCACTCACTGGCAGTATATGACGTCAGAAGTGACGCTATTGCTATAATTCAATCAAAATCAGTCAAAAATTGACAGTTTACTTATCTTTTTATGAATGTAAAATAAAAAGCGCATGATTAAAAAAAAAATTGGCACTTATTAGCCTTGGCTAGATACATCTCTGATTAAAATATCTTGTTTGTTCAAGCAAGCGCTCTATGTTTTCTGAATGAAATACTGTTTGAAAACAAGCTGTTTAATGCTTAAAATGCAAAAATGGCGGGAAAAGGTTATCTATGATGTCATATTTCTAAATTGTGGGCAGTTGAATCAAAATGAACATTATGTAAAAACATCACATATATATCTGTACAAAGAAAACAAAGAATTACAGTAAATGATGATGTTTATTCTATGGGGCCAATTAAGGCCCATATCATATATAGTCGTTTGATTTCAATTGTGTTTAATCATAACTTTTCTAGGTAATATCTCAGTATCGACTCTTTCAACAGTAACGGGTGTAGAAGGTCACAACGTCACATTGATTTGCGATGTCTCTTCTATCTACCCACCTGTAATCTCTGTTACCTGGAAGTTTAATGACATTGCAATAGACACTCTGTTAGGAGGGAAATACCAGGGCGGATCTATCTCCTCACCCTCATTATTTATCAACAATCTGAATGCTACTGACCAAGGCAACTACACTTGCTCTGCCACAAATGAGTTTAATACCAGACAAGCATACGTATATCTAACTTTGGCAGGTAAGTACCGTTTTTGGCAAAGTGGTGAACATAATAATGCATGAATGGTAATGTTTGGTATTTAAATCTGGTCCCGTTTTACGGTTGAAGATTCGTGTGACTGTGCCTGTGGAACATATTACGATTGAACTCCATCTTTGGTTGGAAAGCCATGTCCATGCACAATAAGCCTATGGAAAGTGGCAATCACTGCAGTGATGTTGAAAGGTGCTTTACTTGGGATAGCTTTGCTAGGCTACAAACTTTACAAATATAAATCCAAAAGGTAAAGTTTGTAATTGCTTTTACCTTCAGAATAAAGTCAAATCTTTCTACATGGTAATACATCTATATACAAAACTATAAAATTCAGTGTAGAAAATATTCTTTATTCACATCCTTTACATCCACTTGTATGAATTTGAAAATGAAATAGTTTCATGATAATCATATCAGTTTATTTGATAAGTAATTTATAAGTAAATTGCATATCATTAAGATATCGACGGAGTATATTTTTTTAAGGCGTCGAGCTAATGCTCGGCAGCCTTCTAGCGATCGTCTGGATTGGCAACCGTCCAAAAATTCATGCACTGCACCGCCTTTTAAATGCGCACAAAAAAATAAGTTCCTTAAAGTATTAAACGTATTACAAGATTTTTATTCCATTTATTCAACTACATTGTGTTCAAAAAATCCAACCTTGCCTCCCTGGTTATTGATAACTCTTTGCATAAGTATAAATTTGCCTATTCAAGAATGGCGGATGAATACAAAAAGTGTAAACATTACTAAATATTATTTTAGTTTATCGATTACATGTTAACTGGAGACCGTGCCCGATAGAAATAAAATTTGATATGTAAATTTATTTGTTATCGGGCACGGCCTCCAAAATGAATTGAAGCGATAAACGTATCTAGTGATTTTGTTGCAATAAATAAACACGATAATGCAGTCGGTTTGGTCGAGCAAAAAATAGCACGTGTTGTGGATTTGTTTGTAAACAACCATACCATAGGTAATCTTGTTTCAAACGGGAATTGAAATAAATAAAAGTGTGTTTTATTATTATAGTTAGAGACACACTGTTATCAATGTATTCACCTTGAAAATTGTTCAAAGACTGTTTAAAGCAGAAAGAAAATACATAATTATATAATTTTTTTTTAACTTTGAAATTTCTTTGATTTTTGTATCTATGATGAGTTATTGTATTATAAACTCATCACAACATATTATATATGGAAATATTGTGATTTTTGTTTTTAAAGAACGCAAAACATAATTCATTTACTTTTTTTATTCTAATATGTATTATTTGATATACGACTATTAGTACAAAAATTCAAATTATTGATATCATTTTATCAATCTATATAAAAGAAAATGTCAGCTCGACGCCTTTGTGGCCGTTCCGGCCTTTGATTTCTTTTTCAGATCATCTTTGTATTCTTCTCGTGTAGAACCTGAAATTGATTTATCACAGCAGATTGTTTATGAACGTGATAATTAGATTCTAATATCAAAGTACTGAAGAACTGATGAGAGTTGATTTTGTCGATGTTTATTTATTTTAAAATCAATGATATGTTAATTTTGCATGACAAGTACATGTAGTTTCTAAATTTTATTTGAATTACGCACAATTTTATAATATGAATTTTTGGACTTTTTCGACAAGAATGGCGAGAAACCCCCATATGAATCATGTTAAATAATATTTAAAGATAAAATGAATTCAATCAAACTACATTTATGTATCAGTAATAGAAACATTTCTCGAAAATTGTATGGATCCAAGCAATATTGAACTCTAGTCTCGTTCAACCAAACGCTCGGCTGACACCGTAAATCTCCGAAAAGCTAGAGAGACTTTACGGAAACAGCCGAGCGTCGAGTTGAACGAGACTATATTGAACTCTGGCGTAGGAATACATACGACTACAAAAAATATCTAAAATATTCGTACCATTTAAAATCTGACTATTATCAAGGTATATATAAATAAGTTTCCTTGAAAAATAATGCTTTAGCATACATTACATCGAATTTATCAATTATTTTCAAGAACTAAGTCTTGTCAGCAGCGATGTAGTGTGCTGAGGTCCAAACACTGTTTCACTTTCGGTTTGTCTGCGTGACTGCATAGGAGAGTTGATTAAAATCAACTCCCAAAAAGTAAAACTAAGCATACGTTGCCCTTTCAAAAAAAGATATATTGGCGATTCAATAGTCAACAATGGTCATATGACTATCGGTGCACTCTTTTCCTTAAAATGAAAGAAATATCATGGATGGCAATAGGAATGAACTGAGGAAGTAACGAAATACTCTCCCTTAGGAGAAAAAAAACGTTATTCTTCCTTTTCTTCTTCTTGTCATTGATAGTCGTTTCCCTATTAAAGTTTTGATATATTTAATTTAACAAAAAAAGCTATAACAACCCTTCTGAGTAATAAACTTGAAAGGAGACAAAGAAGTTAAATGGGTGTACTTCCATGGCTTTATTAATAATACATATGGTATAATTATAATAGATAATTAAACACAGTTAATTTAATACAGTTGATTACTAATTATACAAAATATACGAACAATTATGAGATTACAATCCAAATATCAAAACAATGGATGGAAGTTCACTTATCCACGAATAATTGCATCAGAAATGAATTAAAGTAAAACTAAATTTCTTTTATATGTACGTCGACAGATGTTATATCTCTGTCTTCTTCAACTTCTAAAATCAAGTTGGAACTAGATTTAATTCACGCACAAAAATTTAATTCTTTGTATGTTAAGTACAGTATCTCGAATGTTGTCCAGATGAATTTATGACCTTAAAGATTTGTCAATGAAAAATGCAAAACACCTTCCTTAAACATGTAATTAATTAAACATTTTATCCAATACTTTACAGACGACTCGTGCAAGCAAATAGTACAGTCTTTAGTTACTAGCTATATGGACTATGCCAGCAATATCATGCACGGATTAATGTAATGTACCATCGTTTGAATTAATAGAAATGAAAATGAAATTATAGATTCATTTAATTGTTCGGGAGTGTCATATACAAATTGGATTTTTGTAAACAACACATTAAAATACCACCTATTATAAATAAATTATATATTTTTGATTCAATCTGAGGATTTTTTTATTTAAACTTGTCTATTGAAATGCATGCAAGGTAACGGGATATAAGCATACCGATAAATTGTACTTCAGCACAGTCTTAATTTTAACTCATTTGGTTATTAATTAAAGTGTGCATAATCTCTTATATTATTTCTTGTATTTTGTTATTTCTTTTCTTGGCAATAAGTTTATATTTAAATTAGAAGAAACACGCAGTTTTAAATTTGGCTTGAATGTAATTATTCTTTCAACCGATATCAAAACATTGGTCAAATAAAGCAAACCAGAACACGAGTGGTGCAGCGTAACAATAGAAAAGGACCACAGTATTCAAATGCTGAAGTTTAAATTATTTGATTTTATTTTATTTCATTAATAACTTTCGAAATACAATCAAAGTTTAACAATTATAATTCTATTTGTACAATGATTCCTGAAAATCGATTCCATTTATGCAAAAGCTGAGAAGACTTAAATCTACGTGATCCAGAAGAAAACACTAGCCAAATAAATTCATTTGTGTAAACAAATCATTGAACTAATTTGATAACAACTGTATTTAAATGGCTAAAATAAAAGTAATGTTTGAATTGTTCGTTGATGCCATTTTAAACATGTTTATACTGACTGATTTTTATCTGAATTAATCAAAACTTAAGCTACTTTGAAAGCACGAACACAGATAACTTGCGCATATTTAGCATAGATATTTCGAAAGTAGATATGAAAAATTCACAAATATATGATAGTCGACTGTTTTATTTTAAGTACTCTCATTAAGTTATAAATTATCATTAATTGAATGCTTCAAAAGTGAATATACATAAAAGTAAAATGGCTTCTTTTGTGTTCCGTACGTACAAAAATTACATGACCATCTAACATTGATGAATTACTATGTTTTATTGATTAATTAAATTCATGTAGTAAAATCCCACATCGTTAAATTAGAAAGAATTTTTCAAACTGAATGATAATTGTAGGCACTTCAGGTTAATTGAAGATAATCATAGTTGATATCCAAATTATTGACTTCGTGTTTCGTTTATCAAAGCTGTAATTTTAGTTAGTGCCTCTCTGCAGGTAAATGTCCTTGCGCAAGGTCACGAATCATGTCGATCTTTAATGACCTTCTATGACGAAAATGAATATACCTATGTAAACTCATTTAACTGACTGATATATTTGATAATGGGAATTGTACGTGCTGATTAAGTAAACGGCAAACAAAATCTTCCACTTCACACCTTTAAAAGAAATAAGTATTTAAATATGAATCCTTTACGCGCCTCGCTTTGAATTGGAAAATTCTTATCACGTTAGATTTACAACGCGTAATAAGGAGTTTTTGGTATGTCATAGAATTGCGAGGTGGTTTTGCAAAAAGTGTTTTGATTTGCTTACGAAGATTGGTTATTAGATAATAATGTCAGGTCATGAGTTATGTTCTTAAACTATTACATTCAAATATGACAACTCTTCCCTGTTTCAGGAAGAGTATCATATCAAACATCGCAAGTCTTATGCATTGTTTGCCAAACTATTATCTAAGTAAGGCGATGAACAGTTTTTACTGAGTTGATGTATAATGAATATAATAAAAAAAATTAAATATTCTCATTACTGAATTTCAATCTAGCATAATAAATAAATAGAACTAAATATATACTCAGGTATATTGTTAAAATAATAATAACATATACTTACTCTCATACTATTTATTGAAGGATAATGTCTTTAAAGGAATTGCAAAAAAGACCTTGTGTTTTATCTACGTTTATCTACGTAACACACCATTGCTCAACAAGGAATTGCGTCGATCGAAGCAAAAACTTTAATTATATTCTTTTAAGAACGGTACATACATACTTACATTTAAAAACCCTTTCTTTACTCTTAAGAACTTTCTTTTTGAACTTTGAAAAACAGAATATCCAATAAGCTCGAGAGAATTGGTTAAAACGCGACTGCAGTTCATTCTGGAAATATTTTCAGCATGTATTTTCTTTTGATTTTATTATTTGCAGAGGTTTCAGGTATGGGTTGATAAATCAAAATTAGAAAACAAAACTTAATGTATTTAGAGGTATCAAACATTTGTATTTATATCTTATTTTAACATTACAGGAAATTGCTTGTCTAAAGGAGACATTGTCTTTCTCTTGGATGAGTCAGGATCTGTTGGTTCTTCAAACTTTCAGACAATGAAGACTTTTGTTCACGACTTTGTGGCACATTTCTTAATCGGTCCTAATGCAAACCAATTCAGTGTTGTAAAATTTAACGCTACTTCCACAGAAGTTTTTAGTCTAAACAGATACTCCACTTTGGCTGATATCCAGTCTACTGTTTCGTTGATAACTTATTCTTCCGGAGGTACGTCTATTGGAAGTGGGCTTAATTATGCTCGCCAGTTCTCATTTACACCTGGTCATGGTGCGCGTACTGATGCTGCTAAAATCGTCATTTTGATAACCGATGGACAAAGTTCTATTTCAAATGAGGCCGAGTTACTAAAGGACCAGTATGTCACCATTTACTGTGTGGGTGTAACGAGTGGCATCAACGAACAACTGTTGCGCAGTGTATCCACTCACAATGACTATACATACATCACTGACAGTTTTACAACCTTTTCCGGATTACAGTCACTTCTTGCAGAAAGATCATGTGCTGATCGTACGTATTCTACAAAATGTTTTTTTTTCTAATTCATAGAAGCTAGTTTAAAAGGTTGCAGTTTGAGACGATTTTGAGTATTCCTTTTCATTCTTTTATTTTTAAGTTTTCTATAAAAAAAAAATTCGTTTTAACAACATTCATACATTCCTTTGATTTTTTTCCAATCGATTTTGGCAATGAAAAAAATAATGGTTTTAAACAAAGTTTCGCAATGCATAGTCTCGTAAGGTCGATATTGAGCCTTGGTGTCAAAGAACTTCTTAAAATTATTGATTTTTTTTTTAAATTGACATATAATTGCACGTTGTCTAAATCAAATGTGTTAAAACTTGAACATTTTTATCTCTGTGTTGTATAGGAAAAATCCTTATCTTTAAAATGATCAATTTCAAGTATATTGGACAATAACATTAGAAAAAACGGTCAATTTTTTAGTTTCTGGACAGTACATTTACACCATTAATATTAAAGGATGTTTCAGTCTTTAAAAATCCTGTATCGTACAAAAATGTTAACAAACGCTTAATATCAAGTTCACTTAATTTATATTTAAAATATTTTACATGCCCTGTGAATTTTTTGGAACAAAATCAAGATCTGCACTAAAAAATAATACATTATAGCTAATATCGTTTTTTTTTATATTGCACAGTATAATAAATATGATTTACTCATAATACTTTAAATAGTCTAACTTCTTCGATCGTTGTTTTTTTTATTGTCAAGAAAATGATTATTTCTCCTAGGTTGATTTCTCTATTAAATTCCTACATCCTGCTCATTGTTGTTTACCTATTTAAGACCGTTTTAGAGTTTATTCAAAGTACTATGAAGTACAATACATTCAAACCATAGGGCAGAGTCAACCATGTAAATATGATGACTTATTTTCTTATACGTTCTGATTGCTTCATTAACCAGAAAGTGTTAATACCGGTACTTTTCCGTAGAAATCGACGACTGTTTAAATAGTCCCTGTCAAAATGGTGGAACCTGCGAGGATCAGTTGGGCAAATATGTATGCCACTGTAATGGGACCACGACAGACAAAGACTGTTTTATCCCAGGTTAGTGAATTTAAACTTTGAATCATTATGTTTTGAAGGACATAGTCACAAAACTGCAACTGTGTGTTACAATAATTGAGTAACGCACGTTAGCGACTTATGAAATTTTTTTTGCACATACTGTTGCAGTTCTGAGACTCAAAAATCTAAAAAAATATATATATATTTACAATAATAAAAATAATAGTAAACATTTTCAAATTTTCTTGCATTGTCTGCAAATGTGATAAATATGACAACATCCATATTTAATACTCAGTGCTGTTTCAAATTAATTGACGAACTACTGTAACAACCACAATTACGTGAATTGTGAGATTGCTATTTAACAGCATTCAGCTATTGGGACGTCAAAAAACTCTTAATTTAATCTTGGAGTCTATTTGTGTTATTACATTATAAATGCTGCAACTCTGAAAATGTTTACATGCAAAAAATATGTGGAAAAACCATGTTCTGCATGGTGATAAAAATTCATTTGTTGTCATTCTTACCTTGAAGCGAGAAAAGCATTGAAACCAGTGTGTGAAGAAAAAAAAAACGTGCTATATCTAAAGAGTCGTCGCAAACTAAAATTTGGCTCACTCAGAATGTACATGTACCGTACCGTTCTTGAGGGTTTATTTAACTTTTAGTATCGCAAATGCTTTTGTAAGAAACAATAAAGCTATGACATGCTTCGATATCTTCGTATTCTATTGAGAAATATAAACAAAGCAAACGAAAGTACACAGAGGACGTCAACGTGAACTTATCCTTTATTTTCCGCGATAAATGTATAGGTGGATCAAACATCTGCTTGTTAAGCCTACATCTAACAAGAACTCGCTATCTAAGTGTAAACCGCCACCTCTCGGCCGATTAATGTTTGCCTTTATTCTATTATGGTTTAGATATTATTATGAGAATAATACACTTATGTCTTTGATTTACATTTCAGGACTACCATCAGTTAGCACGGGCTCTGGAGGTACAGCATATTTAGGCGGTAGTAAATACATCAGCTGTACCGTAACAGGGTCATACGCAATCTCTAGAGTGTTCTGGGAGCACCAATACGACGGCGTCACTTCCGTCGTTGACACCTCAGATTCAACTAAATACAGCGGAGGTACCGTGTCATCCCCGTCCTTGACTATTTACAGTTTTGCTGTCAGTGATATCGGTAGTTACAGATGTTCAGCCCAGAATTCTGTTGGCACGGCCCACAGTCCAACCATGGCGTTTATCGACATACCTAAATGTAATAAATATTTGTTTTTTCGTAGATAAATATGTATGATGTTAACTCTCTTTGAGTTTTTATATCTTTTATCAGAGAATCTACTTGCAGATCAAGTAATTCTAGTAATATATGTACGAGGACTTCGAAATAAGCTTTTATAAGTTCTTACAATTCTTTCCGTTTTGCAGAATGACAGTTTTTTCTTCTTTCCACCTTTGTTTTTTTTTTTTAGCTAAAACAATTTTCTTGCTACTAATCATCAAGTTATTGAAAATGCCACTGTTTTAAATGTTCAGCTTTAGTTGATGTATCCACTGAATCTCCTGTACCCGCTCATCTGGGACATGACGTTATATTAATGTGCAACGTCAGCTCTACATATCCTCCTGTTGCATCAGTAACATGGGAATTTAATGGCGCCAGAATCGACACACAGTCAGGAGGGCGATACCAAGGAGGAAACATAACAGCACCTTCGTTGCTTATTATCAACCTTCAGTCAACTGATCTTGGCAGTTACACTTGTTTTGTCACAAATCTATACAGTTCAAACAATGTGACCGTTCAGCTTATTACTATGAGTTCAGGTAAGAATCAATAAAAACGTTTATCTATTTTATTAGATGTCTGCCGTAATAAGGGAAGGTTGTGTTTGTCCGTATAATATCTAGTCAAAGACCCACAAACCCACCAAGGGAAAAAAAAGGTTGAAACGAATATTTAAACTTAGAAAAGTATACACTGTTGTAAATAATTTAACGTTTTGTATGTGTGAAACCCCTTGTCTTTTATCAGTTGAAGTTGTAAACGAAATTCATACAAAGGCTGTGGTATTGTGTATTTTGTTTTGATAAATTCCATAATTAATTACAACAAACATTAAATTTTTGTTCTATATATGTCTCAAATTAAATGCAGCCGGTTGTTTGTTTAATACCATTAATTCAAAATATTTTTGGTTTTTCAGGGAAGTGTAAGTTTAATGATTTATTATACAAATTGTTGATTAAGGTCGTACGAAACACCCCTGAAATTAATTATTTGAAATATTTTCTCAAATACACAAAATAATGACTTAATATTATGTAAAAATAAATTTCAGTCCATTATCTTAAGAAAAAAATATAAATCATACCCATCAATTATTCAAGGCCAAATAAATATAGGATACAACGCATTTTGAATATTTTGAAACATTCATTTGGATGGTGTTCATATGATTTTTGTGCAATTTAGCCTTATATCATTTAAAAATGCGTAACTTGTGTTCTGTTCATAGTAAAGACCTGCAATTTGGACACAACCACCACCAGTGTTTAGGTTTTATGTCAAATAAATTTCAAGGTCATATCAACAGGTCAAAGGTCAAATATGATGACGTCATCTAGGATTTTTATCAATTCATACCTCTGTCAAACATACTTAAACCTTAATTAATCTAAAACCAATGGGTAAATTTTCTTTATTTTGATATATTTTAATTAAAGGGTCATGACAATCAAACTGTTAAATTTTATTCAAATTTGAATAATACATTTTCTTTTTAGATACCGTTAAGTGCTGCAAATTTTCGTCTTAAAAGAGTATTCACAAGCACTAGTTTTACATTATATCGCATGAAAAATTATCTTAAGCTACCAGTTAGAATTTATTTCAGTTTCTTTAACTAACAAGAAGGTATTCTGTTTAATTAGCAGCACAAATATTTGTAATATCTTGAAAAATAACTTAATGGCATAGAAAATTATAACAATGACTATTTCGTTTTACACTCCACTGAAAGGAGGTTCCAATAGTAGGTTTGGGGCAATGTGGGCAAAAATTGTGAGGTCGGATTTTTTTCAAATTTTACATATTGTAAGATTTTATTCTAAATAAAAAAATCTAAAAATTTCAGAAAAATTGAATGATAGGAAAAATTTTGCTTATCTGTTTTGTACTACCTTAAATCATGTAACCAAAGTGTAACATTTTTGCATTTGAATATAGAAATCATGTCCATTAGCAAGCGAAACCTTTTAAGAAAGATATATAAATATACATTAAACAAAATAGTCATAAAAGTGTTACATGCGTATTTTGATTTTGATTTTATTTTTAAGAAATTAAAATTCTATAAATGATAATCTCGAACAGAGGAATACACAAGACGCTAAGTAGCTTTAGGATTTTAACATATAACAATAGGTCTCTGTCTTTTCTTTATATAAAATCATTTTTCTAGCTGTGTTTGAAGTGACAACAGTTTCATCAGCAACAGGAGAAATGGGTGGTAACGTCACGTTGATCTGCAACGTCACTTCTACATATTCAGAGGTTACATCTGTTACGTGGAAAGTTGATGGTTCTAAAGTTGACCCTCAATCAGAAGAGAGATTTCAAGGAGGAAATGTATCAAGCCCGTCATTGTTAATCTCCGATCTCAGAACCACTGACCAAGGCAATTACACCTGTGCAGCTTTAAATTTGTTTGGTACACGACGGGCATACGTCTTTTTAACAATTACAGGTAAGTCCAACTTTTGCAATATATTGTAGATTATTTTGCTATTTGATGTTTCGAATTGAATTTTTCTCTTTTTGGTGAATTTGTAGATAGCTATAGCGTTTTATTCAGCACGTTGAAAAATCCTTGCGACTCATGTGGGACCTTTGATGATTGTAATTCATCTTCCACTGAGAACCCATGTACGATGAGCTCATGGAAAGTGGCCCTGACTGCCGTGCTGTCAGCAGGTGCTTTAGGTGCAGGTGCTCTGTCAAGTTACGCGCTTCAGAAATATAAAACTAGAAGGTAAGATGTTATAAAGAACTTTTTGTTACACACCGGAAAACATTAAATTATTAAACTTACGGTACTCATCAAAGCATACCACCTGTTCTTCTTTTCATTTCTTAATTAGTTACAATTTCTTTATCGCTGAGGAAGACATAGTGTCATTAAAAGAAAGAGAGCTTTTTTCATCCATTTCAAAGATGGAACATCTGAAAATGTCTTTCGTCATGTACATGAATTTGTAGCAGATTTGTATCTATATTTTGTTAGCACTATATATTATATTGTGTTTTAGATCTCGATTTGACGGGAAAGGTTCCAAGATCGGGCCATATATTGATTTCCCTCAACGAGACTTAGGGGTAAAGAAAATGACATTCAAAATGTAATCAACAACATTGACAACTGTTTCTCTGATTGTGAAAGCTGCATACTTTCAATTTTTGTGACATACATGTATTTATTAATTTTGTATGAACACCAAAGAATTCTTTGTGTTAATATTTATTTTTGTTGGTTACTTCTATTATTTAGATAAAATTTGTTTTCATTAGAAATATCACGAAATCCAATTTAAAAAAAAAATGTATATATGTACAATATATACGATGCGTGTAGATGCATATCATAAGTGATTTTGATACTTATTTCTTTATCATGAAAACATGAATAAAATTTTCTTCTAAAGTACACAAACACTTTAAGACAAGTCATTTACTAACAAAAATATATCATCATTGTGTTTATCGTCAATAAAGAATATAAAAACAATTGTCACATAATTCCATTTAATTTGAAGTAACACTTGTCAGACGGAGTATTAAACCATAGATCACCATTGAAGGTAAAAAACTTTGAAAGTTAACACCCTATGATTTCAACCACAAAATAACACTTGCACTTCTTTTACATACATCTTTATGATTGACATGGGAGACAAAGGTTGGAATGTTTTATATTCACAATATAAACGTTTCTTGGGCTTGGTGAAATAAAGACCCTTTTAAAAGTTGTCCTTTTAAGCGACAATTGCCTTTTTCTCTTTCATTTCGATCCTGTTGTTGTTGAAATAATGAATTCCTCTATGTTGAAATTCAGTTGAGAAAGAAAATCAATACTTCTTTTAACCTTCACCTTTAATTGTATTTACACTGTAAAACATCGCTTTTATATCTTTTCTTAACGTTTTGCAAACATTTCCATTAGCATTCAACTAAACTGACAATTTCATTAGCTTACAAAGTTTTAAATGCATTCGTTTATAATTTATTTTTGATTTAAAAAGTAAAGCTTTGTGATCTGCGTTCTCATCATTTATATCATTTTTTAAATTTTAAAAAAAGTTCTCTATTGTCCGAACTTGACTTGACAAAAGAAAAAAAGTTCATACGAATTGCATGTTAAACACCACATATTTACTCGTATATTACTTATCTTAAAGTCAACGTCCTGAGATTTACAGTCTGATCAAAAGTGTATTTGTCAATAGTAATTACATGTAGCTTTCCACGCCTTTGGGATACCGACATAACAAATAAAAGAATCTTTAATTTTTTCAGATTTTTTTTAGTTTGAATTTTTTTTACCCTTTTTAAGAAAATGTTTCATTTCGTATAATTAATTTTACATCATTTTTTTTTTCAGAATTACAATTTTAAATTATCAATTTTACTCCCACCAGCCAATTTACCCAATCTGATTTTTTTTTCAAAATTAAAATTTTAAATTGTAAACTTTACTCGCACCAACCAATTTATCCAATCATAATGACTTGTCAACCATTGAAATACAATAATTCTTCCATTTTAACTGGCACAAATGTCACAATCAACAGGAACAGGTACAATATCAAACCAACCTTTCGTTTATTATAAGATAGAGTGTTACAATTCACTTAAAATTTCCAAATCGTAAATTTTTTGATGCCATTTATGATGTAATCTCTTTGGTTTTTCAACCATAATATTTCTGTGCTTTTGAATAGTTTTGAATGACACGTTGTAGTGTACTTGCATGCTACTTATAGTGATTTAACCAAATTAAGTGTATAAATAATAACACGTTCGTCATTGAAGACCTTTATTAAAACGGAAACAACGTCACATCCAATACAGGGGCAATAACCTTACATAATACAATAGTGGATAGCATTGAGTTATCTCTCTTTGAATACTTATTGTAAATTAAAAACACTACACAACTGATACTCGGAAACCAACTTTATTAAGGTTTCTCCACCCTGTTTTTATGGTTGAATCCGTGAAATATTTGTTTAAATTTGAAGATTAATATGTTACCATTCAAATTAAGCTTACATATTGGTATGTTGCAAATATATGTAGTTTGTTCATACTGTAGGAGCTAACACATGTACACTATCAAGGCAATTATAGCAACGACTGCTCTCCAATCAAATATCACAATTTTTTTCCTGATTTCTATATAATAAAGCAATTTTTTTAAAATTAATTAATCACAATCCTTCATTTTATGTATTTTAACATTTAAAGGCCATTTAAACTTGCCAGTATGAAAACTATCACATTTAGAGTGAATTTTGATACAATTTTTCAACCATGAATAGGTACAGTTTAGCAACATAAAACGTCTATAACTTTTGAAATAATGGTGCAAACTCACTGAAAATTGATACATTCATAACTGATTGTATATCCTATCGAAATCTGCAAAAAATGTTTACCTTGCCAGGGGAAAAAATGAATTGTAGTCTGTCAACTTTTCCTAAGTATAGTTTTATCAGTTTTTCATTGAGTTCAGCGATTTCAACAAACTACCCTCTATAAAGTGGTAAACATTAGTGTCATTTCACTTTTCATAGATTAAAACGTGTAAAACTCATGTTAAATTAAGAAATATTGGCAAAATCATACATCACATAACTCTAATATTATAACCGATAACGGTAAAATATTCCGGAATGCTCCCAATGACGTCATGCGACAATCGAAAGACCTTAAATGGGACTCTTTCTCCGTTTCCATTAGGAAGATTTAGTTTTGAAGAAAACGCTGGATAATATCTTGGTGCAATTTTAAAGCATTACCATACCCGATTTTTGTACTCGCAGTACACGCTACATGTTCATCTCTTTATTATGCTAGTGGGCCTTCATTTAAGCTGTGCAAAACGTTTAAATAACGAGTTCTTGTTGCAGGTAATGATAATGATTATGTTGTATTATCAAACAATTGTTAAGTTCAACATCATTTATGAATATTAAATTATTGAAACATTGTACATCTATTTTTGTTTCGAAAAATGAATACAAGCGTAGTTTATGGTCTACACATTAAAGAATATAATTTGCAAAAAAAAACTAATTCAAATACTTTTAGGTCTCCTTTCGATTTGATAATCCTGATATAATATCTCAATAAACATAAAAATGATAACAAATTTCTTCAATTTACTTATTCGATCAGGATGTATAAAACTATAGCTTAAATTTACAACAAGAGTACCTCACATAATTCTCTGATTTCCAATTTCAATGATCGAGTTTTTATCATGTCTAAAACACTCACAAGTATAAATTTTATTGTGTTTTTTTTTTTTTGCGATTGATGACTTTACACATAATGTTCATCAACTCAATAATATCATCTTTTACTACCTGACTCGTTTTCATATTAAATTAATGAATCCTAAAAAATAAATTGATAAATCTAGTATTCATATATGGATACCTTAAAATCTGAGTGTATACCCAGAAAAAAATACTTCTAAAGTTAATTGATGCGAGGATTCCAACAACAGTTTGCAACAAACATAGATTGTACCAACAATTTTTTTTAAACTAACTTAAAAATGAAAATATGTCATGCGAATAACAAGTTTGTTATTAAAATGCCTTTGTTTAAAATTGCAAGCATGTTCCACCAAGTTGCTAAAGGGATACAATAATAGGCATATTTTATTTTGATTAGAACATTCATAAAAATAATTTCACTTTATAATGATTCTTGTACATGTATTTTGGTTTATTATTTGATACCTTGTCGTCTGTGAGATTGTTAAACATACAATCTGATAGGAGCTGTATGATAGTGACATGAAAATACTGACTATCATTAGGAACATAGCTGCATTTTTTTTAACTGGAATGTAGTGCCTCAGTATATAGAAGAACATTGACTGAAGTTCTGATCGTATCTCATATCAAGATTAATTATGTTAAATAGTTTGTAGTTGCTTGTTATTAAAAATTGAATAAAAGCCT
This sequence comes from Magallana angulata, assembly GCF_025612915.1. Taxonomy (NCBI): domain Eukaryota; kingdom Metazoa; phylum Mollusca; class Bivalvia; order Ostreida; family Ostreidae; genus Magallana; species Magallana angulata. The sequence goes on from NC_069115.1 coordinate 23,516,917, forward strand.
GCAAATTTATATAATTGTAAGATATATAAACAAGAGTCGACACCATATTTGAACTATTCAAGGTAATATTTATTCACTCTGCTACTTTAACGAAGATATGTAATTCTTTCAAGTTGTTACTAATAATAGTTATCTACCTGGTTTCAAAATGAAAGTAATTAAGTTTTAAAGAACGGTTAAATGGTTTAGTAAAAGAAAAAAATTATTCAGTTAACAGAAACTTGACATCACACCTTTTTTAATATTTTTATTTACAATAAATGAAGAAGATATGTATTTTAGTCACCTTACATTCGATTATAAGTGCGTATATGGGAACTGTCAGGTGATAAAGAACTCACCACCAAAGAACAACCATTTGAATCTGAAGATCAACAGAGTCATCAGCAATGATTGGTATATGTATACATTTGGTTTTAGGTTTTCAGACTCACTTTGTTCATGCAACAACAAAATCCATGTTGTGAACTAAACGTATAACCTAAGAATATATCTATTTGATATATCATGCTTCAAAATTATTTTCAAGTGACGCAGACTTTGATTTAAAATTGTTTTTTTTAATTCCATTCAAAGCCTTGTTATGTCATGATTGCTACAGTGATAACACTGAATTGAGATATATGAGTAAACTACTAGTTTTCTTCAAAAAATTGTTTGTCAAAAATAAACATAGTTAAATGTCTAACAAAAACGGCTGTTTGTCGTTTACGGATGGAATGATTTTAAAGTTCCTGAAAGAGTTATGTAAAAATAATGATACACATCAATTGCTGCATGTGACTTCTTCTTTTGAATTTATATGATAAACCACGCTTGAAACCTTGAGTTTGCCAGATTAGGTGGTTACCTCAGTCCACTTTAGAAATAGTGTCAGAATGTATATTCTTTTTATTTTGTTTTTTGTTAAGGTTTCAGGTATGATTCAGTTATTTTCTTATCCAAGTAATAACACAGAGATTATTCATTGAATTAATTAAAAAGGAGATATATATTTTCTTTGCTTCAGGAAATTGTTCATCGAAAGGAGACTTTGTGTTTCTTTTAGACGAATCAGGGTCTGTGAGTTTATCACATTTTAATACTATGAAGGCGTTTGTCCGCGACTTTACAGCGAATTTTGCTATCGGTCCTACTGCCAACCAGTTCAGTGTTGTTGTATTTAATAATGTGGCAAGAGAAGTTTTTAGTCTTAATAGACATTCTTCTCTGAGCGACATCCAGTCTGCTGTTATGAATATCACCCATTCTTCAGGAGGAACATCTATTGGAAAAGCGCTTGAATATGCTCGTAATTTTTCGTTCACCTCAAGCCGAGGAGCACGTTCTGATGCTGCCAAAATAGTCATCTTGATAACTGATGGACAAAGTTCTATTTCTAACGAAGCTAAATTACTGAAAGACCAATACGTCACAATCTTCTGTATTGGTGTAACAACTGGAATCAACGAACAGCTTCTGCGGAATGTCTCCACTCACAATGACTACACATACATCACTGATACCTTTACAACCCTTTCAAGAATACAGGCGCATGTTGCAGAACAATCATGCGCAGATCGTATGTATAATTTTTAATAATTTTATTCAAGAAATAAAGAATCATTCTTTGAGTATTTCGGTCGGGGCATGATCAAATCTAATCAAGCACGCCCCAAACGCATGTTATTTTCCACCCTACATATTTTTTGAAAACAAGGAATGTTTTAAATGGTTTTCTGGTGTTATTGTCTGTCAGATTCTGAAGAAATGTATATTGCTTAAGGTGGTATGGCACATCTGTCGAGATTTAATGTGGACTAAATTTCATTATCATTAGAATACTCTTATCGGTTTAGAATTTTCAAATTTTACAATATTTAACCAAAAAGTAGCTTTTAAAAATATTTAGAGAGGTAAAAATTGTAGAACCCTCAGCGGGATTCGAACTCATGACGTATAGATTCGTAGTTTACCCTCTAACCCACTGCGCTACTCTGTTAGGTAACAATATTGGGAAAGAAATTTCTTATGTAATTACACTTGGGATTTTTTTTTGGGGGGGGGGGTATTTCGATAAAAAATACCTCACAACATGGGAGTATCCCATACCCCCCTAAGTAGATTCAATTTGCACCTTTTGACATACATTGAAGAAGATTTTTGACAACTCTGACCTAGGATTGCTTACATTAAATCTCAGGAACAGAGGGTTGGAAAAATAGTTTAGAATGATGCCAAAAAGCTAAGGAAATTATGAGTTTATTATCCCAAATCTTTTAAGAATATATCTCTTCAACAGTTATTTGAAAGAGGTTGGTTTTCAACCAAATATATAGTCAAAGGAAAAAATGACAAACTCTTGGCAACTGAGAGTTTTGCACGACTAAGTAACATTAATTACATTCTTTTTTAGAATTTTATGTTATTTTCAATTTGTTTGATTATGCAATCCCCGCTTGCGATCTAAATGTACGTCATTTGCGTATTTCATTAAATGTATTGAACTGTTTTTTACAATTTTGATTCGTAGTCTTATCACTGACAAGTACACTTGAAAATGTAATTACTTTAAAATTAACTCTCATGGCGTATTGTTCTTTCCAACATAGATTATGAAATCAAATTGAGTATTTATCGGAAATTACAGCTTGAAAATTCATCAAAGTTTTATTATATAGTCTAACATGATTATCATTTTTGGCACCGTGTTCTATTTAACCCATCTGTATAAATTTTAGAAATCCAAACATCTCTGACGTTCTAATATTGTCATTATATGACACATGAAAAGTTTGAGGTTTTTGATCTCCGGATAATTTTTTTAAAAATGCGCAACGTTATCGAGAGTAAATACATGTAACGATTCTCACCTTGAAACCAAGTTAAGGATGCTACATGGTTAACAAATAAACCATCAGATATTCATAAGATTTTATGATATTTGTTTTAAGCTATAAACTATAATGTAGTAAATTTTTTGAATACCTTAACTCTAAAATATTGATATTTTCCCATATAATGATAAGGAGCTCTCCTTTTGAGGAAATTACCGCAGTCTAAAAATGGTCACAATTATCGAGCCCTCTTGGGCAAATAAATGGCAATAACGTTTATTCCATTAGCAATACCTTAACTCAAATGAAACTGATATGTCCCATTTATACCTGTCTTACTAGTTTTCTCTATTTTTTAATCGATCAATATACATACATATATATTTTTAAGATAATTTAATTTACATTCTTCATTTAAAGACAAAAGACAATCAACTTAATTAAGCGAAACAAATTCTTCATTCGTTGTATTAAACATACATATTCAAAATATACATCGGTACATTTATTACCTAACATATATTTTCAGTCTGATTACTTAACATTTATAGATTGATTCTTATTTTTAGTTTTAACCAAAACTAGTTTGCAAGATAAAACAAAGCAAAACTGATGTATTTGATATGGTTAATTTGTATGAATAATGAATTCAGGGTTACGGCAGCAATGGGAAATTTTAAAGTAAATATTAAATCCATGATATAAAACGTATCTTCGTCTAACCATGCATTATGTGTAAAAAGGGGGTTGTCAACTATAGCAAGCCATCTAGTTTTAACCAAAAAAAACCACAAAACCGCATACCGAGAAATGGTTCTCTTTACTGCTTTACACATTTATACATCAGTTTTACTTCGGTTCACTTGAGGGTGCCAATGTTTACATTCTAAGGTATCCTTGACAATCTTTTTACAGAGATTTTTTCTATATTTAGAACACATGCAACGTGAAACTAAAAGGGAAAAATGGGGAATTTCCAACCAAGGCATAATTGGAAATTTTCAAAAAAAAAAAAAAAAGGAAGAAAATTGTAACAAGTCATAGGATTAAATATAACGTTCAGTAGTGATTATCTCTTTTTATATCAATAATTTTTTTTAAATATAACAAAATAGATTTTTTTTTAAATATGAATGTATGTGGAATATTTATTTTAATCCTCTTTTTAGTTGAAAAAAATCGATATTTCAAAACACAATTAATTTATTTACTACACCGTGTCTTTGAGTCAAAGACAATATGTTATTAACTAGTTAGCCCTAAGTGTTGTCTAAAAGTTCAAAAAATAATTTATCGATATACCTTAATTTGTAAATGTATGTTTTTTTTAAATATATGAGATATATATTGTAATATTAATGTTGTTCTTATTGGTGCCATTTGTTTTTCAATAGAAATTATGCATCAGGAATAAATATTTAGATTTCTATAATGAAATGTCATCATATATGACATAAATTTGAACGAATCATTTTTGAACTTTTTCTGTCCCTTTGTTTCAGAAATTGATGACTGTTTAAGCCGACCTTGTCAAAACGGTGGAACATGTGAAGATCAGCTGGGAAAATACGTTTGTCATTGTGATGTGGCGACGACAGACAAAGATTGCTACATCCCAGGTGTGTAAGCGTTTGAGAAGGTAAATGAGGCCTTCTCCAAAAGGTGTAGAGTGGTTTTATATTCTAAGATACTCAAATGTTTAAGTCAATATGGATGTCAGAGCTGTGTTTCAACCTCTCCTGAAACAGTGCTGTATGGTAAAGCTCAGAATATCAGAATAATTTATGATGTAATTATTCCTATCAGTATCATCATGAATAATAAATTAACACTAGTTCTTACGTATTGAGAAATTTCCAGAGAAAATTGCAGAAATTCCGATACGCTAAATTAAACAACGCAAGTAATGCTTGAATTGCTTGCAGGACCCAATAAATGAAATGAAAAAAACCTTCAGATTTTTTAAATTTGAGACATGAATTCTTTCAATGGGTTTTAAAGTGTGCTGGAGTTTCATTTTAAGATAAACAAGTCCTGTCTAAAATGTCATTTTTATAAAATTTGAAGAAAATCTGCTACAAATATTTGAAGAATTTCCGTTTTTGACTAAAAGAATATTCCAGAATGCCTATAGTTCCCCTAGAATGACTTAATGAATGTTCTTGACATTTTCTTTTAATAATTTTGAATTAAATTTCACTACCAGCCCTTTTTATAGGATTTCCAAAAGAAATATTTTTAATACATGATAATTCTATAAGTCTTTAAGTAAGGAAAACAATATCAAATCAATTACGGAATAAATATGGAAACATTCTACCGTTTTATTTTCGCCCCTGTAGCCATCATTGTCAGTAATATATATATATATATATATATATATATATATATATATATATATATATATATATATATATATATATATATATATATATATATATATATATATATATATATAAAATGAAAGACAACACAGAGTAAAACGTTAGCGCTTTCATTCAATCTTCAGACGTTTTTAAAATAACAATATCGTTCCTTGGTGACGTCTACAATACAATGACGTCATAGTTAAAGTTGTAGAGGGATATTGCCGCGTATTCTATAGCGTAATTCAATGAAATATATACACAATACACAAAAAAAGTTAAATTATAGCAGTCTGTTGAGGCAAAGTTTTAAAGTTTGAATAAAATATTTTTCTTTTTCTCTTCTTTCCGTTGCACTCTCTGTAAAAAGTTTATAAAAAGGAAACACTTTAAATTGCCCGCGTCCGCATACATCAATGTGTTCGCAGAGTTTTATTCTCCGGTACTCTGGGTCTTTAATCTTCTGTTTATGCATCCGGATTCTTGTTCTTAATGTAGTGTCTGTTTCGCTGATATAAAATTTGTTGCAACCATCACATATAATGGTATATATTAAATTTTTGGATTGGCATGACATGTCCGAATTTATGCGGAATCGTTTTCCATTGGAGTCAATCGAGCTGCCTTGTTTTAAAGACAGACACGTGTTGCATCGTATGTCTCCATATTTAGATACCGTTTTTATTGACGTTTTAATTGTAGATAAACAGAGTATCCTCTTAAGGTTCTTTAGTTGCCTTTTACTGTTGAGAAACTTGAATTTAGATAAAATGCGAGCCATATCTTCATCTGTTTTGAGAACTCCGTTGAGATGATTGACCACCGGAGCTATATTCAGGTTTCTTGGGTTACGGGTAGTAACAAGCGGTAATATTTTAGTTTCCTTGTTGTTCCTAAAAATTTGATTAATAAGATTCTGTCTATCTATTTCTTTGGCCTTCATTATTTCGTCATTGTTAAGGTTGATAGGGTAATGCTGGTCAGTTAAAAATTGTTTTAATTCGTTGAGACGTTGATTTCTTGTTTCCTCATCACTGACGTAAGTACATATTCTCCTGGCAAGGTTGTAAGGGATGGCACTCTTTATGTGTCGTGGATGGGACGATCCAAAATGTAAATATTGATGAGTATCTGTACTCTTGTAGAAGATATCTGTAGAAATTTTATCGTTTTCCTTCTTGACTAGAACATCTAAAAACGGAATGAATTTTTGTGGAACTTTTTTCTAATGTGAATTTAATATCTTGATCCAGATCATTAAGAATGTTTTTCAACCTTTTATTCCATATGAAGTCTCCTTTATTCCATATGATGAAAAAATTATATATATATATATATATATATATATATATATATATATATATATATATATATATATATATATATATTTATTTATTTATTTATTTATTTCGTTCACCGGGTATTCAAATATTTATTTCCTGTTTGATTGATTTAACAGGACTTCCCACAGTCTCTACTGGATTCGGAGGGACAACACTTCTTGGACATTTTGCAAACATCAGTTGCAAAGTAATAGGAGCCTATAGTAGAGTATTCTGGGAGCACCAATACAACGGTGTCACTTCCGTCGTTAATAATTCTGATTCCTCTAAATATAGCGGAGGGACCATTTTAACCCCATCTTTAACAATTTACAGCTTTGCTGTAAGTGACATTGGTAGCTACAGATGTTCTGCCCAGAACTCTGTTGGCACGGCCCACAGCCCAACCATGGCGTTTATGGACATTCCTAAATGTAATTTTTTTTCTATAACAATTATGAAGTACGTTTGGCCAGGTTCTTATTTTTTTTCGAAAAATGAGAAACGTTTTCATTTGAAATATTTTTCTTTGAGTTTGATTTAAACATATTGCAGACGACCAAAGAGATCATTTCTTTGATTTCTTATGGTAAAATATTTTTCCATTTCAAGCTGGATTCAATATTTCAACAGTCTCCCCTGTTACGGGTCAAATTGGTCATAAGGTTACATTAATATGCAACGTCACGGCTACTTATCCACCTGTTGCATCCGTTACCTGGGAATTCAATGGCACCAGGATTGAGACTCAATCAATGGAGAGATTTTATGGAGGATCCGTCTCTTCGCCCTCGTTGCTCATCACTAACCTCCAAAATACAGACGAAGGCAACTATACGTGTATTGTCTCGAATCTGTACAGTTCAGACAGTGTTGTCGTCTCTCTGGACATAGTCAGTTTTGGTAAGAAATATAGGAGTTATTTAGTTTATTCCAAGCAATAAGGAGTTGTGGGACAAGATCCTGATTTTTAAAAGATACATTACTGTAGATTCGATTTTAATTCATTTGATAATTATTTTGTTAAAACAAATGTATTTGCATACATTGAAGAAAAAAGTTGGGATAAATCTATTTTTCAATTTTGCCAATTGCATAAAATTTAGTTTCAAATTACTGAAAATTGGGAGAGGTTGAGGTAAGGGTGGGTGGGTTTCGTAGGCAAAATATTCCTTAAGATCATTTTTCTAATAGTGTGCACATATTTTTTCAGCTATCCAAATAATGAAATGAAACTTTAGTGTTTCATTCAAGGCCATGCACATCCTTGTCGGATTGAAAAAAACCTTTCTGATGAAATTGTCTATGAATTTATATTTAGAACTAAATATGAGACACCACCACGATGATCTTGGTCTTAATAAATGGGTTTTAGGACAGTAGGTTCAAATTTCATGTTATTTGTCGGGGAGTTAAATTTCTAAAAGATTGTCAAGTAGAGTGTCCCTTGTTAGCATTACACACCCATAATTTAAAACGCAAAGTTATGCAAATTGTCTCAAATCAGTCACCTGTTGCTCCCAGGTGAAATTCTGACTTCGACTAGATTGTCAATAACGCGAATTTTGTATATTTACGTAAAATTGCGTCTTTCCAGTATTGCTGTAAGTGGCATCGGTCCTTCATCAAGATTAAATATGATTTATCGTGGTAATCTGTGGCTACGGCTCGTTTCCCAACTTGAGCATTTCTGTACATGCACTTTACTTTATCTAAGGAATGCAAAAAAGGAAAAACAACAAATTCCATCGTGAAAAGTTTAATAATAACAAACAACAAATAGATGTCCTTAAAACAAAATATCAAATATAATATAAGTTTCATTTTTTAGATGTAGTTGCTGTGACAACTGTATCGCCAGTGTTTGGGGATTTAGGGGGAAATGTCACTTTGATTTGCAACGTCACTTCTTTATACTCACCTGTCTCATCTGTTACCTGGGAAAGGGATGGCACTAGAATTGACCCACAGTCGCAAGATAGGTATCGAGGGGGATCTGTCACCACACCTTCGCTGTTCATAAGTAACCTGAAGACTGCTGACCAAGGCAACTATTCTTGTTCTGCATCAAACATGTTTGGTTCAGGACAATCATATATTTATTTGATGATAACAAGTAAGTGCAATATTTTTAATTTGAGACATTTTGTTTTGGTTTCTTTAGTTGATATTTGGTTTTGAGGGGAATAAGGGGGTAGCGGCTAACAGTGCCGTTTGTGTTTATGTATTTGGGGTTTTTAAAAACAGGTTTTTCACATTTCAGAGGACCCTTGTGATTCATGTGGAATCTTTTACGATTGTGTCTTATCCTCAGAGTCTGATGTTTGCTCAATAAGTACATGGAAAGTGGCACTGTTCTCATTGTTGTTTGTGTGTCTTTTGCTGTTGGGTGCCATGTTGCTTTGCATGATTCAAAAATACAAAACCAAAAGGTGAGATTCTAACGATAAATCTAAATTACTACTCACTGCTAGAATACTGTACCAATATGGATAATGTGCAGACAGAGTGTTTAACTTTTCTATTATTTCTGTATTTTTTAAAAGAGGTTTGCTTTTTAAAAGAAAGCAGTTTCCTATTGTTGTATTTTATGATGATTCTTTTAAATATGACTTAAAATGTCGATGACGACGTACTTTATCTCTTAACATAATTGCACTTGATAGAGCCTAGTTACATTTCTTTATAGATCATACGAAGTCAACGAAAAGGATTCTAATTATTCCCAACAGTGGGAACTTGGAGTACAGAACATGTCATTCAAAATGTAAACAACGTTGTGATTTCTATAACCATAGAATGATTTACGATACTCTTTATTTCCCTTTTTCAATTCAACATAACTTTGTCCTTTGATAAAAAAAAAACTTGTCAAAATTAAATTATAGTTGTATGAGTAAATATCATGCTTGAAAAATAAACATAATGAAGTTGGGTATACAATTTGCGAAAAAAAAACAATTGAACCAATATTTACATATATTATACACGTGTTTCATCTACATGTATAGAATAGTTGCATATTACCTTAGATATTTCCAAAAATATGAAATATTTACATACTTTTGAAGAATATATCTTTACAACATATACATTATAATACTGCAATAAAAAGAAACCTGAAATTCAACTAATTTTTTATGCTTCATCAAATGTATTAAATCATGTTAATTATTTTTGTTACTTGTATATTGTACATATGAAGAATCTAGAAATCTAACCCTTTTAATGTTTTACAACTCAAATTTGATCATTGTTATAGAGTTTGATAGATTATTTATATCTGCATATTTTTTTAAATTAAAGAATTTTGACACTGTATGTCATAGAGAAAATAAAAAATGAAATAATTTTTTATCTTTAAAACAAAAATATCAATTTTCTACTTAATCAAACCATCAGTCTTTCTTGCATAACATATTTGACTAATATTTCATTTTCAATAATTGTTTATATATCACATACTCTAAAAATCCTATGAGCTTGATATCGTTTTTAAAAATGCACATAGCTTAAAACCCAGTAACCTATATATACTAAGTGTTTACCATTTTAGATTTAATAAAGATATTTCAAAAATACAGTTTGTGTTTTTCATTATTTTTCTCACTTGTATAACTCCTACCTAGCGAATTGTAAGCTATATGCCGTCTTCGGATTTGTTTGAGTTATATCAATTTTTCAACAAGTCTTCAAATACCGGGAATCATTAGAATCTATGGCTTTGACAAGGGTTCCGATGATTGAATGCTTTACATTATTGTTCCTTGAAATAAAGTTATTTTTGTTAAACCTCCACAATATATGTTTAAACATAGTAAAATGATAGATTGACAATTGAATAATTGAAAATAGTTTCATTCCTTAGAATAAAAGCATTTCCTTCTAGCACCAATAAATACGAACTAAGTCAAATTTTAGCTCCATAATTATTTCATTGAGATAATGCATTAGCTGCATTTTATTTGAAAATTATCCGAATTACTAGTTTGATTTTTCTCAAATCAGTTATGATTTTATTTCAATCCAGTTCATGTATGGGTTATTATAATCTTATTAATGAAAAGCAATTGTGATGCACATAACGATTTTTTTTCTTCCTTTTTTTTACTTTATTTTAAAGAAAACATTGACATTACATACTTATCAATATAGCTGTATCTAAATCTCGTAAGGCCTTACAACCTATAGCCTAGCTATAATCCGTCCAATACAACGGTGCAAGTTGTTCACTTAGCCTGGATTCTTTCCCTTATAAGTTTAATTTAAACTTTATGTTTTGGCCTTTAGCACATGAGGCAAACACACAACATTTATCAAAATTAAAAAGCCAGTTAACCATATCATGCACCTTGCAATATTTCAATATGTACGCTTCTGAAATTTTCTAGAGGATTCTTCTGTTAGTGATAAAAGGAATGTCCAAAGAAGAGTCGACTATTGTCTCTTTTCCAATTAATCTAAAATATGTATCAAAAATGATCAAAACCTTCTCTTTTTTAACAGAATGATGACGAAACTTTTAGGATGACTACTGTATACAGGGTTAATTTAGTCCTGTGTTACTTCGCCCTTCTACACCTGCAAATGGTTTCGCCCCGTCCAAAATTCGCCCAGACACACTTGTGTACTAAAGAGATACAATGGAAGCACTAAGGTAGATGAAGATATTCTGAACAAAACCTTGCATGTTTGTTCAACGAATGGTTATTTTTGTTAAAATGCTCTTAAGGTTGAATAACATATCATCACAAAATGGCCGACACAAAACATTGATTGTTTGAGATTTTCTTTCTTTTTAATCCCTAAGCTGCAATTTTTCGCTTATTTGACATATGTACAGTTTATTTATGATTATAGCTTTTATAATTGAATAATTTACTGTTAATTTGAGTGACTAATTCCAGGTGTGTTACTCCATCTAAAAACATTTTTCTAGCATTACTTCGAATCCACATATTGAGTTTCTCTAACCCCCTTGATTCATAATTTTAAAAAGGTGAACTAAAATGATTAAATACCTCTCTCTAGTTTGTGCGAACCTCCACTGAAAAAAGACCGATAAAACTTACTCCATTTCAGCCTGATGAATGTCCTTGTAAAAGGAGGGGCGTGTTTTTATATTATTGACGGTTTTAGCATTTACATCGTCTACCACATTGTAGTGTAGCTAGCCTTTTTTTACTTAGTGAATGTTGAATCATGATACTGATAACATTGTATATACATACGACAAGGTGCATTTACTAAATGATATCTCTCTGCGAAATGTTTATAATAAAAGCCGTTAGAATGTCTTCTTATCTTACTCAATCGATTAAATTGATTTTTCATACCTAAATTCTTAGCGTGAGGGATACCTTAAAACGGTTGTGATTAAGACAGCTTTGGGAAGATAATACAAAAAAATTCAGGAATGTTTTTTATTTTCATATTTTTGTTTTCAGGGGTATCAGGTATAAGTATATATAAGTATATATTATTCTTTTTCTCAAAATCTATTATTATTTAGGAGTTACTTTCTTATTATATTTCAAACAATCGTGTTTATATTTTTATATTTTCGACTGGATTATTTCAACCTTTTTCAGCAAAATGTTTGTCAAAAGAAGACATTGTTATTCTTGTGGATAAATCTGATTCAGTTGGAGACCACAATTTTGAGATATTGAAAACTTTTACTCGTAACTTCCTGGTACATTTTGCGATAGACCCTGGTGCCAGCCAAGTCAGTGTAGTTACGTTCGATAACAATCCAAAGGAGGAATTTGATCTTAACCAATATTCTTCATTGAGAGAAATCCAACAGGCTATCTCGAATATTCCTTATAGCAGAAGGCGAGGAGGAACAGACATTGGATATGCGCTTAATTTTACACGTCAGAACTCATTTACACCAAGCCACGGTGCCCGAACTGATGCTACCAAAATCGTCATTTTGATAACCGATGGACAAAGTCCCATTGACAAAGAAGCTGAGTTACTGAAGGACGAAAACGTCACCATTTTTTGTGTGGGTGTTACGAATGGAATCAACGAACAACAGTTACGAAGGGTGTCAAGTCACAATGATTATACATATACTACAGAGAGTTTTGCGAATCTATCTCGGATACAAACGATCCTGGCAGAAAAAACCTGTGCAGACAGTACGTATATATACCATCTTTATTTGTTTTATTTCGATATTATCTCATTCGGTTATTAATGACCACAGTTTTGTAATTTGATTTACATAAAAATAAAATATTATTTTTAAAAAAAAAACTAAGACTATATTTCTTTAAATGAAGTATTCAAAGCAACAAAATGTACAAAGTGAAAAACGTATCCGATCTATCTACTATAAGCTTCATTGTTTTTAATAATATTGTGTTTTTACATTATATTTTGTAAATATTGCAAAGGAGAATGGTTTGTTAAACAGCTTAGTGGGTTCGATTTATAATATCTGATACATTAAAAGTAATAAGTTATTGGATATGGTCTTTTTAAAACCAAAGTAAGTTATTAATTCACCTCTTTTTTAGTTTTTTTTTATAGTTTGGTTTTTACTTTTTACAGGAATCAATGACTGTTTAAGCAACCCCTGTCATAATGGCGGAACATGCGAAGATCAGCAGGGGAAATATGTGTGCCATTGTAGAGGAACAACGACAGAGAAGAACTGCTACGTCCCAGGTATGTGTATTTGTGCCACGTACCTCCCAAACAATAGAGTATATTGAGTGAATCCAGCAAAGTTAATAAAATCAACAAAGAATTAATAGTTCAATCAAATAGACTACAACACAACCGACTGCATTTTTACAAAATAAAATATTTGTATAAGCTTAAAAGAAATAAAGGTGGTAGGTGTAATTATCATGCAGTACTAGAATGTGCACTTTATTTTCATGAAGTAGAGGTTCATCTAAGAATATAAATTGAGAAATCATAATATGAAATCAAATACAATTTACACGTTTGCTCTTGTTGTTGGCATGATAAAGACATGGCCTAAGAAAGTGTCTTTTTTCCCACTGTGGTCAAAACACCATATTAATATGTCATTGAACTAGGTCTGAATGTATTGATTTGTTTCATACAGCATGATTCTGATATTAATCTGTAATTTGCGTTCAACTGTTATTTTTTCTACCATTCTCGTTTAATGTTTTCAACTATTTCAACTTATTACATGATTCGTATGTGAAGCTGTACTTAATTTTACATGGATATATTTACAATACATTTTACATGGATATATTTACAATACATCGAAAAATGTGTTAAACGTTTTCCGTTTTCATAAATTCTTTTTATACGTAGCATCACTTCATTTGACGCCGTGTAGAATGAACAAAGAAAGAAAATTTTCTAATGACATGATCAATCATATTTATGAAACTTTTTTCAGGATTCCCAACGGTGAAAACCGGACTAGGAGGAACCACAACTCTTGGAAACAATGCAACAATCAGCTGTTTTGTATTGGGTGGCTACACTGGTATCATTTGGGAGTTCCAACACAACGGTGTAACCTCCATCATAGATACTTCTGATTCTTCAAAATACAGCGGAGGGACAGTTACAAATCCGTCCCTAACGATTTACAGTTTTGCTGTCAGTGATATCGGTAGTTACAGATGCTTAGCCAAGAACTCTATTGGCACAGCTCACAGCCCAGTCATGGCTTTCATGGACATACCGAAATGTAAGTGCAGTTTTACATAAAGTTTTATCTTGTTATTAATAGATATTGTTGGACATTATAAATTTTCAAACGACATTTTAATTATATTGTTTTAGTTTACATGAGCTGTTGGTTTACGTGAGCTTTCTTTCCTGGTCACTTTAAGTCAATCTAGTGTGGTTTTTAATTTAACATTCTCCATTCCTTTTCTAAAACAAAACATAATTGAGTAAACGGCTATCTACTGTTGAATTATTTAAATTTGTGGAGCCAATTTTCGTGGATTGAGGGTTTTCGGCTTATTTGTGGGGGGTGGAATTTCGTGGATATGTGTGTTTTCACTTTCATAAAGAGAACTAACTCTTTCAGAATTTGTTTTCATGGAGGATGTAAATTCGTGGAGTTGGGCTACCCAAGAATACTGCAAAAATTGAGCCACCACGAATTCTAATGATTCCACAGTATTTGAACAAATAAAGAGCCACGCCTTATTTCAAGCAAACAAAATTGGAATTGATAATTACTCATTTTTTCAAATAAAAATTATCGTTATTACTTTAATTCTTTACTGTTCAAGTTATGATACTTGCACAATGATGAGGCCACAGAACTTGTTTAAAGTTTGATGTAAAAATATATATTTGAAATTGTCAAAAATTTTCTCCTTGAGGGCTTTAATGCTACAATATAATTTTACAATGTAAAACATCCCCGAAAAAGTTAAGGTTCTGAATTGTTAAGATTGTGACCTCCAGTCCAAAAATATGGACCAAATGAGGGGTTCAAACAGTAAAATAATATTATGATTTAGATTTGAATATATTTTAATCATGAGATCTATACAAAAACTGGGGTATCTGGTTCATAATAAGTAGATGTATTGGAAAATTTGTTTTTAAATATTCTTTTTAAGAACTGTAATGCTATAATTTGTAATATTATTTTATATTAAAGCATCCTGATATATTTTTTTTCTAAATTGTGGAGACAGCAAACAATGAAACCACACGGAAGAACATTTTAATCAAATCCAACGAAACAAGATATTTCATATATTTTGTGTATCATTAAATTATATCATCAAAGCCATTGCAGCTGATGCTCAGGTCGACAATATGGGCCAATGTGCCTCTTGTTTTATCTTTATGTTCTAGCAAGGCAGCCCAATTAATTTGCTTGATTTTATTAGCTTTTTTAATCGTCTGGCTACTGTTTTGATGTGTTTTGTGGCACGTTTTAGTTTCTTTTTTCATCCTTTCTATATCCTTCAACATATCTGTTCCAGCTGAGATCAAGGTATTTACCCTTTCACGAGTAACGGGTATAATAGGTCACAGCGTAACATTGACATGTAATATCTCAGTTACGTATCCATCTCTAATATCTGTAACATGGGAATTTAATGGCACTAAAATTGACAAAAACTCTTTGGGAAAATATGTTGGAGGATCTGTCACTGCACCATCTTTGAACATCACCCACCTTCAAACCTCTGACCAAGGAAACTACGCTTGTTCTGCCACAAATTTGTTTAGCTCGGGACATTCTTACATTCATTTAAATTTAACAGGTGAGAAAATAGCTCATATTCATTTCTTTTAAATGTTACTTTTTGTGATGTTTCTCTAATGCTTCTACGTTTTGTGTTGTGAATGAATGTAAGCAAGTGTCCAATTTTATTTGCGTGATGATTCGCACATGCTCCTGGCTTTTTGTGTAGTGAATAATTTTAAGCAAGGGTTCGATATTAAGTTTTTGTGATATTTTGCAGATAGTCCTAGTGTTTCCTACACTTTTACAAAAAGTGTTGCAAACGGTGTTGCAATCAATGTTGCAAACATTGTTTCTAACGCTGAATCAAAGGTCAACGTCGACTCCTGTGGGACTTTTTACGATTATGATCCATCTTCCTCTGTTGAGAACCCGTGTACAATGAGCACATGGAAAGTGGCTCTTACCGCCGTCTTGTCAGCAGGTGCTTTAGTCGGGGGTATTCTGTTAGCTTACAGGCTATATAGAATGAAAGTATTAAGGTAAGAATCATTTTCATCCATCATCGCATTTATATTTAAGACGGTTTCCTTTTTGAAATATTTTTTTTCAAGTCTGAAATACTTATAAATTGTAATTTAGTTTATTTCTTTATATTCGGTTTTGACAGAGGAGTATGTAACATTTCCGTAATCTATTATCTTGTTATATAAAGTGACGAACTATGTCAATCTTAATGTAAGTTCAATGCTAGAATACGCCATTCCAAACTTTTACAGAAATCCATTTCCCCCCATTTACCATTTATACTATTCTAGGCAACGTTATAACGTTGTAAACACCCGAATACAATAGTGAAGCCGTTTTAATTTCAATTTTTACAAAAAAGAACATATTTTACTAAGTACAGAAGGGTATCTTTAGGGAGATGACAACGGTTGAAAACATATTTAAATAACAATTATTCAGTTTAAAAGTACAGTATCACAAATTTTAGGGTTACGTAAGTAACCTAAAAGAATCCATCATGAATAATTCAATAGTTTGACCCTCTTTGTTTATTTAATCACCGATATGTCTAGAAAATGCAATAATTTAATATAAAAAAAAAAAACAGATGCTGTTACCTGTGCTGTTTTGTTTGATGGGAAAATATGATTGTTTCACTTCGTGAATATACTTTGTGCTTTGCTTTTCAGATCCTCTCTTTTTGGTGAAAAGGCATCTCGTGTGAGTCCTTATAAAGAGTTCTCGCAACAGAGCACTAAAGAACATGATGTTCCAACCTTTAACACTGATACAAGTAACCTAGAACAATCAGTCGCACCCAGGGGACATGGGTTTTCGCCTTTTAGATGACAAAAAAATGAGGGTGGCTACATGTGATAATTGACTCTTTTGCCTGACTTTATCTGTATATTCTACTATTTATACCATCTTTAAGGATTTTAATGTCACATATTGTAAGGGTTTTTTTTCTTAAGGTGGTATGGAAACCTCCATATTGTGATCAACTTCCTATCGAAAGTTTTACTAAACATATTTTTGGTCAAATGTTGCAAAACTTGAAAATTCTAAAACAGTGAAAGTGTTTTGATTATAATAATTACTTTTATCTACATTGATATCGACATGCATCCCATACGACCTTAAGAACGTTCGATTTAAGACTATTTTAATCTTCTTGAAAAGAAGAGCTCTGTTTAAAAATATAGTAAAATATTCGATTTTAAAGCTAAATTGTTTGGATTCCTTTTTACCTCCTTATAGTTTAAAGCTTTAAAAATTCATATCTAAAAAGAAATATTTGAGGTAAATTTGATTGTCAATTTTTCGACCCACCACCCTCCAACTGTGATATCAATAACTATTTTGATATAGATAATTGTACTTATATGAATTGATTTTTGTTGTAAGCAGATTTGCCTTAAGTTATTGATCAGTTTTCTATTATTATTTAAGTTATGCAACTAGTGTTATTTTTTTAATGATATAAACATGTTTATCGTATCAAAACTATGACAAAAATATCTTTGTAAATAATTAATAAACAAAACCATGTGATAATGCGATATGTTGTAAGTGATTTTTTAAAAATATCATCCTGATATGTGAGAATTATTGATTTTAACTAAATTTTGTGAGACAAGAGATTGCTTTGAATAAATTCACCACAAAATGTTGAAAATGAATATTTTCTATTTATTTTAATCAATTATTGATTGATGCATATATATATATATATATATATATATATATATATATATATATATATATATATATATATATATATATATATATATATATATATATATATATATATGAAATATCTTTACGTTTTTATTTATCTCAATTTTTACGAACAATAAAGGGACACGTCAATAAACCGTTTAATTCTGAATGTTTTAAGTTATATTTATATGTTAATCTATTTATTATCATAAAATATTTACATTCTCCAGTGTCTTTGTCTGTGATAACACTACGTATCGATTTTGTACTATACTAGTATAACCCATAATACAAATGACGCTAAATTGAGGCGCCAGCGGGGTTTACTTATTTATATTTAAATATTTAATCGTACGATGGCTTAAAATTATATAAATATAAATAATAAGGAATCATTCTTTGAATATTATGAGGTGATAATTTCGGTCGGGGCGTGATCAAATCTATCATAAAGCCCTTCGGGCTTTATTGGATTTGATCACGCCCCGACCAAAATTATCACTTCATAATACTCAAAGAATGATTCCTTATTCCTTATATAAATATGCCTTATTGAACATTGTGCAGTAGAACGTTAACACAGTACATTAAGTACAGTTTACAATTAATATGATTATGATTACTGACAATTTAATATGTTTGCAGCTTTTGTTTTGAAATTTCATTTCTATACACGTATGGTTAAAAAAAACGTTATAACCGTACACGTTTTGTTATGAATTTTGCTGGGGATTCGCTATTTTAAGTTGCGAAAGTCAGCGTTAATTGTATTTGACGTAATAATGCATGTTCACTAAGCTATGTTAGTCACAGTTGGGCATTGTTTCTAATGTGAGCGATGTGGCCCATAAGCCACTAGTAATTATAGATATGAAATTGATAAGATTTATTAAACTGAATTCAGTTTGAAATATTTCAAGGAACACTGCTTTATTAAAGTTTTTGAAATTAAATTAAATCCTTAAAGCTAAATCAATGACCAATAATGATAGAGTTAAAAAAATGGCAAAAATTTGTTTTCGATCTTTCACTTCCTAAAAGCGTGGATTCTGTAAAATGCAACTAATTATTCTGCTTATCGAAGTAGTAATATGTATGTATGTCCCTTGATACACAAATCCTACGCGTAGGTATCATTTCCTAGTTTCAATAGAATAAGATGAAAGAGAATATTGATTCTATTAAACTGTCAAGTCCTAGTGGGTACCTAAATAAAACACACTAGATGAATTGCGTAATTTATCAGCTATACCACTGATATAGCTGAGTTGTTTGAGTTGCTAGAAACATTTCAAGAGGTCTGTTTTGTCAGGTGCATTTCATGTGTCACTTGTATTATTTTTTTATCAATTCATGTAGACTGTCTCTCAAATAATATTGGTTTTCTTCAAAATTTTATATTTCGGACATCATCACATGTGTATTGAAAAACCAAAGGTGCGAGCATATCTCTGGTGCAGGTATTATTTCTTTATCTTTCATCTCTAAAATAGATTTGTCACAAAACCTTTGAACTGCAAATTTTTACCAATCGGTGTATTTCATATTTTTTAACCTTGATTAAACTAACACCTACGGTCGAATTTTTGAAATACATGTAATTGATGATGGGGTCATGACTATCCAAATGTTGTTTTTTTTCAAAATTAAAGTAATATTATACAATGTTCATGAGACCTTTCAGTATTGCAAATATTCGTCTAATTCACAAGCTTTATATTCTAAGTTCATGTTATCAACAGATATAATTGTATGAAACAGTGTAAGAACAAGTTTAAAAGTCTTAAAGTAACTAAAGGTCTACTCATAAATCGTCCCTTTTTTTTAATCGGTTGAAAATTTCAAGCCCGTTCTTTAGTGTGACAATTGAAACAACGATCCTTGGTTGGATGGGTCTAATGGTAGCCTCCTTGTGTGTTCAATTGCAATGCGCGACTTTTGATTTACATTTTATAAACTTCTGATCAATGAATCAGAATGGAGTAAACGGTGATGAACGCATCATGCCAGGCGAGTATCACATGTTCATTCTGCAAATGATTTCCAATTTCGCTAAAGAAGGTTATCTAAAATAAACGGATATCCAATATATGTTGCATCATTTTCAGCTAAAATCTAGCCGTTTATAATTATGCCTAGGCAACCTATTGATTTTGCATGAGTATTAATGGTTACACTACTAATGGCTACACTTCTCATTGTGACAACAAGCTCTGAACGACGATGATGTTCAACTACAACTATCAGCTAGCTGTGCCCTTTCATTAATTAGTATTTTCTGGGAGCACCTATCTAATGATGATCTAATGATGAGGCACAGTGTCATCCCCTTCCGTAACGATTTACAGTTTGCTGCCAGTGAAATCGGAAATTACAGATGCTCCGCATGAAACTCCAAAGGCACATACCATGCGTTTGTGTGTGTTTTGTTTGCTTTTGTTCACTTCTAAATTGATACACCTGTCCCAATATAAAAAAATTCAACATAAAAAAGGATCCACTTTATTTGCTTTGCAAAGTATGGATAATGTTATAACAATGAAGGTAGAGCATTCTTTCACAGAATGCAATCATATCATTTTCACCAAATTTGAGTGAAAAAAGTCCCATCAATATACAAATAATCACATTTTTATTACAAAACATTAGATTAAGATGTACATGTATGATATCTGTTCTGGATTTGAAGTCAAAAAGATTCACATTTCGTAGGCCATGTCACCACAGCAATGTCACATGTTACACAGACATGTCACCACAGCATTGTCGCATCAGTGAGGTGTTGCCACATGATGGTTCCGATCATCAGCTGTCGTAGATCAGAACATCTTTCTTGTATTGCATTTCTCCAAATTTCTTCTGTAGCTCTTTTTCTCTCTCCATTTGTCTCTGTACATCCTCAGTTAGGGACTAAAAATACAAAGAAAGTTTCAGAGACTGCACAACAGAACTATGATAAAAAAAAATTCAAAAACAGCAGACCCACTTTTATTGAATAGCAAAATATCATATACATATATACTGTCAATTCATTTTTAATGTGAGAATTTTATTTACACTTTTATTTAAGAGGCAAATTCTTGTACTCTCTTTTATGAAATGCAATGTACAAACCTCCATTCGTTTTGGTATGGCTCCAATCTCGTGTTTTCTGAGGTCCTCGAAGGTTTTGAACTCTACGAATGTCTGTTCTATTTGTTCATACAGATCATTGAGTTGCTTTACCAGGCCCTGAGATCTTGACTACAAATGAAAGAAAATCAACATTAAACTTAGCATTACAACATTAAATACTATTCCATGAACATGAATAATAAACACATCTTATAGAAATATGTTGTACCCACAGGAAAACAGACTCATTTTAAAAGATGCTTTGTTATTTGTCAAATGATTCTATACTCATTTACACATCCAAGCAACTTCAACATTTTACAATTAAATCCTTTCATTGTGACAGATTGCAAACAAAAGACAACGACATACTTTTTATTATATTTTAACAGAAGGAAATCCTTCAAATATTAACTGAACCATTAAAATTTTTTTTTAGGAAAGTCAAATAACTCTACATAATAACATTAGAGATTTTTCAACTTTTACCTGATAACCGCCTAACAAGATCTTTAGCTTCTTCTCCAGCTTAGCTGCTTGTTTAGCATCTTTGGTCATACTATTTCTGTTCGCCTTTTAAAAAGCAAAGAAATAAGTCAGTAAAACCAGAAGAACATTATTTTCAAAATATTTTTCATATCAATGTCAAGAATCAAATCTTATAATCTAGCACTAAACACTCTAGAAATGGATTTCTCTTAACGTCTCCTTCTATAGAAAGGTACATATTTATCAACAGAACAAACAAAGAAAATATACTTTCTTATGACTTATAATTGTCATACTGCTAGAAAATCTTCTTTCTTAGAAGTACAATTTCCACAGAAATCATCAAGTATTATTTGTAGGTTATAAATGTTATATACCCACATGCTTTTCTTTAGCCTATTATATGATATAGACATATATGATAGTTACACTGAGTAACAAGTGAAAAGCTGTCAATGTGACAGCAAACCGGATTTTCTTTAATGTGAACTGTATCCATAATCCATGTCAACCCGTATCCAGTGAAATGGAGTACCCTATATGCAACATTTTGCCAAAAAATGACTAAGTTCAAAAGCTAGTATTTTTTTCATAAATAATTAGAAATCAAAATCCTAGCAATATGCACACCTCTAATATATGTACAATTGATCTGCAAAAGAACAGCTTCCTATCTTGAAAACTGTAGGAGGAGTTATCCGTACAATGAGGGTACCCTATATGCAATATTTTGCCTAAAAATGACTAAGTTCAAAAGCTGGTATTTTTTCGATAAATTATCAGAAATCAAAATCCTAGCAATATGCACACCTCTGATATATGTACAATTGATCTGCAAAAGAACAACTTCCTATCTTGAAAACTGTAGGAGGAGTTATCCATACAATGAAGGTACCCTTTTGGCAGCCGCCCGCCCACCCGCCCGCCATTTTCACCATTTTAATAACCGGATTTTTCCGTTGGAAAACCCGGTTAAAAAAGAATAACTTACTATGTTTTTATCAAAGACCCTATTAGTTAAATCAGTTTTTTGTAGGGATTAAATAGAGCACATGCTCTAACATCATAGACATCCAGGTACCACCAAGACATGTAGCTTCTTCCCTACCTCTAGTCGTTTGTCGAGGGACTCGATCCTGTCCTTTTTGCTGGCCAGGTTGGCGCGGGTGTAGCGGTTCTGGGAGGGGAGGTAGAGTACCTGGGAGTAGCACTCCTCCCACACCTGGGAGTAGGACTCCAGGGACAGGTCGCCATGGTTCATTCCCACCTTCACCACCCCCATCTCCTTCTTCAGCAGCTTCTTGGCCTTCAACATAAACATAATTTACAAACTAACCAAAATCAGCTGCAACTTAATTTGACAATTTACCAGTGATAACCTGCTTGAAGTTGACTTAATCCTTTGATTATAAATTTAACTTTAACCAAAAATGCAGGTGACAATAATGGACCATTTTTTCTCACACCAATAAAATATAATTAACCTTAACAATGAGGAACAATTTTATTTTACAGCAATTATGATTTGTGCAATGAAAAATTTTTTTGATATCAGTAAATGATATTATTACAATCAACAAAATTATCATTTTGTACATGCACAAAAACTGATTCTGTATGTCACAAAGACCTTTCTGATAAAAACTTCACATCTAAGCATGAAACAAAATAATTAAAATTGAAATTCATTCAAATCAAAATGTACAGCCCTTATATATTTCCTGCTTTTTAAAAGACTAAAATCATGAAAAACATGATCTCGTTGAAGATTTCATCCATAAAACTGACCACAAAATCTACCACATCTGTTTTACTATCCCCACCTGTTCTAGGTCGTCCTCCGTGAACTTATCGTACGGATGCTGCTGTAGATAGGACAGATGCTGAGCCTGTGAGGTGACATTTTTCTGGTTCTTCTTGCCTGGTCCCATACCCAGCTGTCCAGGAGTGGGTGTGTGTACAGCATCAAAATGCTGCATCACCAACATCTCCTTCTTGATTAACTCTTCAGCCTGATCAAAAAATGAAGTAAAATTAATTCTAATTTGGTCTCTTTCAATAACATTTACATTCGTCCAATATTTTTTTATTATTACAGTCAAACTTCGTTATCTCGAACTAGGTGGGGCTGTTGAAAAACTTCGAGATATCCAAATATTCGAGATATCGAGGGAAAAATACTTTTAAAACATAGGTAATCATAGATTACTAAGCTCACCGAGACGGAGCATCACCCTTATGAGACATCACCTTCATAAGACCACCTTTATCATTTTATATGAAAATCATACTTTATGATCTTGGATATTCATGGATTCTGTTTTGACAAAATATCGTATATCATCTGATAAATTTTTTTTATGATAATCATATGTTAATATGTTAATCAATACAATGATATAAAATTAAATATTGCATCATGTCATATTTCTAATATAATATTTATCATATAATAAATAAAATTCCGTAATAAACAATAATGAGACTTGATATTGTAACGTATGATATGACATTGTATTGTGTTATACCTTATTGTATTTGATCACATAATACAATATCATAAAATATAATACAATATAGTATCATATTACAATATCATATTACATAATACATCATAACACTGACACATGATATTATATTGTATAATATAGAATGATATTGTATTGAATGACACTGAAACATATATATGATACATTATATGATATTATATCATATAATACAATATAATTTGATTCCAACATTGTATCTTATCAAATGATACAATATTATGTGATATGGTAAAATATTATAAAATACATTATTATATTATACATATTGCATCATATGACACAATAAAATATATTACAATATCATATAATACAATTTCATGTGATATGATAATATATCATATAAACCAATATCATATCATACAATATCGTATGATACAATATTATATAATATAACACTATCATATAATACAATTTCATGTGATATAATTCTATATTACTGAAACCAATATCATATTATACAATATTGTATGATACAATATTATAGAATATACAATATTGTATCAAAGGATACAATATAATATTTTGCAATATCTTATGTAATTGTATCATGTGATAAAATAATAAATTAAAAATACAATATAATATTATACAATATTGTATCATAATATACAGTACTATACATAACAATACCATGATACATAATCATATCATAAAATATCAAAAAAATTGATACAATATCATATCGTATCGTATAACTGTTTATAATATAACATATGATATCATATTGTTTCATATCAAACAATATTGTTTCATATCATACAATACAGAGGGTTCCGCTTAATCTGATAGTCTGTTTGTCAGGCAAAAATTATCAGATTAACCGATTATTAGATAAACCAATTTAGCGTTTTTGTGGTATTTAATTTTGGTATAGAATAAAATACAACTTGTTTCAATACATAATTTATCAACAAACAGATATAATCTGTTTCTCAATAGTTTATAATGAAATAATTTATCTTGCATTAGCAATGAAATAGCATTTTAGTCGTTATTTTGTTTGTAAATGCTCAAAAGAAAATGTTTCCCTTCTTCACTATTCATTACGATGGTTTCAGAGTGGCGGCCATTTTAACAGGAAGTGATAAGGGCTAACTGTCTAAACATTCCCTCTTTTCACCTGGACAATTTATTTTAATTCTTTTTCTGGTATAGTAGAATGCTCTTAAATAATTAATTATGCATGATAACAAATTATTTGAATTTTATTCATTAAGTTTTCTACCCCGATGTAAAATTGAGAGTAATCAGAATTTCCTCGATTTCACATGTTCCCAAGCACTTTTGATTCAGAAATTACATGTTTAAATAATGCTTAATGGTGCAAGCCTAGCATGAAATTAACACAGGCAATTAGTAAATGAAAAAACAGTAAAATGTGTACACAGGTAAGGTCAGTCCTGTGTGCGGTCATCCGGAACAACTATCGATGTCGGTAGCTTTCATCTTACGAAGAAGTGAGCCACCCGTGTGTGTTGAAGTGAAACTAATGCCCTGTAAAGAGTTACTGTGTACACAAAAGGGGTGTCAACTAATAAAACAAAGGAATAGAGGTGTTAGATGGTGGGCTGAACTATCGATGTCGGTATCTTTCATCTACCGACCAGCTGACCATCTGTGTGCGTTGAGCTGTGACTAATCCCCTGAAGCACCGTTATTTGCAAGTTTTAGGCACGTGCCAAGCTGTTTAAACAGTGAGAGGTAATACACGAGGTGTGGATATGGTGGAAGAGATGTGAAAACGTTAACTGATATTTGATCGGCCGACAGAAATCGTATCAGATTAACCGAAAATGACATTTTTTTCAATCAGATTATCAGTAGAAATTACAAAGGCTTATATAGCAAATGGATCGGTGTTTTGAGTTTATATCAGATTAACCGAAATATCACATTAACCGGGATCAGATTAAGTGGAACCCTCTGTACTTTATCATAGGAATCATGTTATATCATTTATCAACAAACACATCTATCTATCGAGCTGGTTTGAGTGAGGTAGGAGATTTCTTTAGCATCCTTGATAATGGAGATCAGGCTCTGCTTCTGAAGCAACCTCTGCATTTAATTTATAATAAAGTTAAACAACTATGCAAGCTATCATCTATAAAACATGTGACCTGTTCCAAAAAACTAAACCTCATCCAGCATCCGAAACCTATGGCTCAGATTCAGCATTCAAGCCCTTCAGGTGCATTTGTATCATAAGACGCATCATCCATGCAATTTTGGTGAAGTTTGGACCAGTAATAAGTAAGATATCATCATCAGAGGGCACTAGCAATTAAAACCTTAACTTCCTCCAGCATCCGCAACCTATGGCTCAGATTCAGCATCCATGCCTGTCAGGTGCATCTGTATCATAAGACACACCATCTATTCAAGTTTGGTGAAGTTAGGACCAGTAATAACTAAGATTTATTTTTTAGCATCCTTGATAATGGAGATCAAGCTCTGCATCTGAAGCTACCTCTGCGATTCATTCATATTACAGTTAAATCAACTATGCAAGTTTGAAATAGTACTATCATCTATTAAACATGTGACCTGTTCCTAAAAACTTAACTTTATCCAGCATCCGAAACCAGACTATGCATTCAAGCCTGTCAGGTGCATCAGTATCATAAGACACACCATCCATGGAAGTCTGGTGAAGTAAGGACAAGTAAAAACTAATAACTAAGATATCATCATCAGAGGGCACCTGTTTCAAAAACTTTATCTAACCAGCTCTTAAAACCTTAACCTCCTCCAGCATCCGAAACCTATTGCTCAGATTCAGCATTCAAGCTTGTCAGGTGCATCAGTATCATAAGAGGCACCATCCATACAAGTTTGGTGAAGTTAGGACCAGTAGTAACTAAGATATAATCATCAGAGGGCACCTGCAACAAAAAGTTATCCAGCTCTAAAAACCTTAACCTCTTCCAGCATCCGAAACCTATTGCTCAGATTCAGCATTCAAGCTTGTCAGGTGCATCAGTATCATAAGACGCACCATCCATACAAGTTTGGTGAAGTTAGGACCAGTAGTAACTAAGATTAATCATCAGAGGGCACCTGCAACAAAAACTTTAACCAGCTCTAAAAACCTTAACCTCTTCCAGCATCCGAAACCTATTGCTCAGATTCAGCATTCAAGCTTGTCAGGTGCATCAGTATCATAAGACGCATCATCCATACAAGTTTGGTGAAGTTAGGACCAGTAGTAACTTAGATATTGCTATCAATGGGCACCCGCAACAAAAACTTTAACCTGCTCCAAGAACCTTAACCTCCTCCAGCATCCGAAACCTATAGCTCAGATTCAGCACTCAGGCTTGTCTGGTGCATCAGTATCATAAGGCACACCATCCATGCAAGTTTGGTGAAGTACAGACCAGCAGTAACTAAGATACTGCTATCAAAGGGCACCTGCAACAAAAACTTTAACCTGGTCCAACAACCTTAACCTCCTCCAGCATCTGAAATTTAGGACCCAGATTCAGCATCCAAGTCTTTCAAGTCCATAAGTAGGTCCAGATGCATCATCCATGCAAGTTTGGTGAAGATAGGACAAGTAATAGCTTAGATACAGGACCTGCAACAAAAACTTTAACCAGGTCCAGACGCCGACGCCGACGCCGAGGGTATAGCATAAGCTCTCCTTGACTTCGTCTCGGTGAGCTAAAAAGGTGGTTGGGACTTAAAAATTAATTACGACAAATCCATTGTATTCAAGATATCGGTGTTCGAGATATCGAAGTTTAACTGAACTTCTTTTATTTGTTGGGCCCCTTGACTTGGGATTCATAATATAACATTACATAATTAAAAGAAAAACAGTCCCTATGATCACTGTAAGACCTACCCTCTGGAGTTCGTTGATGGGTGGGTCCCCGGGGCCTGTGACCCTCAGGATGTGATTGTTGACGTCAGCGGGGCGGGGCAGGTCCCTCTGTACAGACTGTGACCGTAGTCTCATCTCCTTCTGTCCTGTTCATACACACAAAACGGATGTTATTGTTGAAATGATTTAAACTACAATCTTTAACATTTCTTTCAGTAAGACTACTAAAACAGTGATTTTACAATGTTTCTTTTCTAAAACATTCAGATGACCTTTACTTTTAATTTATATTTAAGTTACAGTACCAACCTTTTCTCAAATGAACGGTAGACATTAACTCATGAACAAACTAATTTATCAAACTACAATCAGGTTAAGCTAAGGCATGTCACACATTTTTATGAACACCAATGCTTTCTAGCACTTTCTTCAATAAATCCTTATAACCTACGTTTGGCCAACTGTTCAGCCTCCGACTGTTCGTCGAGGTCCGCCTGATCAGCAATAAACTGTTCCCCCTCATTCGTCTCGTCCATGTCTTCCCCGAGGTCTTCCACCACAATTTCGTAATCGTTCTTGGGGCGCGGCAGACCAGCCAGACCCTGGCGTAGCTGCTCCTTCATGTCTTTCTATAAAAGGTCAGAAAACATACGTACTCCTTTATCATCCACCAAACAATAAACACTGTACAGCTACTTAGATAATTAACTAACAAACTACCACCAGCCTATTGCTGGATCCTGGAGAAGCTGCTCCTTCATGCATTTCTGTTATTTTACAGAGGCATACAATCTTCATTATCATCACCAACAGACTTATTTAATTCTGATTGTAAAGAGCTCACTGACTGTTAAAACAAATTTGCATTTACTAAATAACATATGCTGCCTACATCACAATATGATGCACGTGCAAAACATATTAATCTGCTTGATGCGACTTCAGAGTTCCAAAACAATGGTCTTATCAGTGAAACTAGCCTATTGTTAGAGCTTCGTGTACCTGATAGAACTTGTCGTTGATTGGAGCATCAAAGTCCTCTTCCTGGTTGATGTTCAGTTTGTCCCTGGCCGGGGTACGGAGCGGGGTCTGTCCAGCCACTCCCATCCTGGGGGTCATTCCTCTCGGAGTCATACCTAGGTCAGCAAACAGAAATAATCAATTCAAGCTAAATGTAACATTTATTAACAAGCTGATGTATTTTTTTTGCTGTTTTCAAGATTTGAAAGGGGAAAAAAATTGCACGGTAAAATATCATACATTTACTTTGAATAAATAAATACTATGTAAAAATATCAATTCAAAACACCATGGAAACATCCTTTGCCCTGAAATTGTGAAAAATACTTTAAAAGTTACTTTCAGTTTCATAAAGTATTACAGACAGAAGGATACTAGATCTGTCTACATCCTTCACTTTATCACTCAGACTCCATGCCATTAAACTTTGACAAGCTTTATTTTCTATGTAGTCTCACTTTTACAAAAACAATATATATATATATATGCAGTTAAAATGTAAGACTAAGACCACGACTGGTCTTGTCTATGGCCAAACCCTAAAATGATCATAAAACTAACAAACCTTGTCCTCCTGGGGTGTGCATGGGGGTCCCTAGTACAGTGTTGGGGGTCTGTGCTACAGCGTGCTTGGGGGTGACTCCACTGAAGTCCGACTCAACGAGGGGCGTGTTCAGTCCTCCCTTCAGTGGAGTATCCACCACACTGAGGGCCATCAGATTCTGAGCCTCCTGTGACCAAAATATCATAGAAATAACCATCAATTCAATCAGCAGAAAATAGTCATTAATACAATCAGCATAAACATGCATAAAAGAGGAAAATATATCAAACTGGAGCACAAAAGGAAATAAAATCATTTCTCAATTATCACAGTTTATGAGTAGTAAGATAAAATATGGTATTATCATAAAAAAGTTATGTAAACCAGATATTTTACATGTTCAATAGATATCAACACTTCCTTCTCACACAAATTAATCATCATGGATGTTTTAACCCATCATTTAAATCAAAGGCTGGAACGGCCACAAAGGCGTCGAGCTGACATTTTCTTTTATATAGAATGATATATATATCAATAATTTGAATTTCTGTACTGTACTAAAAGTCTTATATCAAATAATATAAGAATAAGTTTAGTTGAATAAAAGGAATACAAATCTTGTAACACGTTTAATACTTCAAGGAACTTATTTTTTATGCGCATTAAAAAGGCGGTGCAGAGCATGAATTTTTGGACGATTGCCAATCAAGACGATCGCTAGAAGGCTGCCGAGCATTAGCTCGACACATTAAAAATGATGTGCGTAAGTACTTATTTTACAGTACCTTACACGAATTAAAAACCGATACCAACAGATTAACAAACAATCTATAGGATAACATACCTGTAGCACAGTGTCTTGCTGAGCAGGTGTGCGGGGGGTTCGCAGGTTGGCTACCCCCGGGGTGACGTTGTAGTCCTGTAGTAGGGCCTGACTGGCCGTGTTACCTCCTCCGGTCTCTTCCGCCTGCTGCCGGGCATACTCACTTGTCTGACCTACTTTTACGACCTATTTAACAGTGAGTTAAAAAAAAAAATGTACAGATATCTACATTATCATACATACAATAAGTAATCTTCCTGTTTAATAGTGAATAAGATACAAAATACACAGATATCTACAGCTACATGCATGCAAAATGTGAACTTCAATAATTCTTTTTTTCTCATCAAATAAAATAGGCAATATTTCAATTTTAAATAATAATGTTTGATTGGTTTTTCATGGCACTGCTTTTTTTTTTTTTTTACAGAAAAACACAAATCAATGACAAATGTAATCAAAATGAGACATACTCTGTAAATGACAATATCATTACAGAATTGTAAAAAAAATCAATGTACATTAATATTACTACATGCATTAAATTAAGTATCAAAACAGTCTCATTTATTAATTACCTCCTCCAATTCTTGATCTGAAATTTGTGGAGCTGGTAAAACAAGCTTACTTCTCTTCTTCACTGGTTCTTGAAAACTACGAAAAGAGTGAGTCATGGTATGAATATCAGTCTTGTTCCATTCTAATCAAACACAAGCCAAGTGCCCCTGTCAATGAATCAAAGATATTTATAAATATATAAGAATCCATTCAATATTGGTCTTACTTGCTCTGACTTGCAATAGCTCCTGGCAAATCGTTTTCTTTTCTCTTTTTCTGTTTCTGTTTATCTTTCTTTCTATCCCGCTGCAAAAAAATATTGTATAATTATACAGTCAAACATCTTTATCTCAAACTAGATGAGACTGTTTAAAACCTCCGAGATACTCAAGTATTCAAGATATCAAGGACATAATACTTAAAAAATAAGTTGTTGGGACTTACAAATCACTTTGACATATCCATTGTGTTTAGGTTATCAGTGTTCAAGATATCAAAGTTCAACTATACATGTAAATATACAGAACATAAGTAAAGAACTGTAATCAAACCTAATACATCCAAAATGAAAGAATACACAAATAATTCAATGCAGTAAAAAAAAAAGGACCTTAATAATTAATCGTGGCATTAAACATTTTTTTTATTTACCTCCTCCTTATCAGTTCTGCGCTCTCCTTCCAAATTCTGTTGACGCAGTCGTTTGAAGTTGGGCTCCTCAGCCACGTAAACTTCTTCGGATGTATCATAGAACCCTGTTAAGAAGAAAACAGCCATGTAATCAAAATTTGTTAATTCATTGCATTTCAAAATAGTAAATCCTGGAGTTTCAATTAAGAAAATTGAGTGATTACAATAAAATTTACATTATCTTGGCAAAACTCACTTTTAAAATTCAAAATATAGAATATTTTTTGGAAAAAATTTAATACGTCTGTAATTCGGTGCATTTCTAAACTTATTTTTATCAATGTGTTGTAGATAACCCTTCCTTTTAAAACATTTTACAAAATATATAGTTGGAAACCAAAATTCAAAACATATAATATTTTTTGGAAAAAATTTAATACGTCTGTAATTCGGTGCATTTCTAAACTTAATTTTATCAATGTGTTGTAGATAACCCTTCCTTTTAAAACATTTTACAAAATATATAGTTGGAAACCAAAATTCAAAACATATAATATTTTTTGGAAAAAATTTAATACGTCTGTAATTCGGTGCATTTCTAAACTTATTTTTATCAATGTGTTGTAGATAACCCTTCCTTTTAAAACATTTTACAAAATATATAGTTGGAAACCAAAATTCAAAACATATAATATTTTTTGGAAAAAATTTAATACGTCTGTAATTCGGTGCATTTCTAAACTTAATTTTATCAATGTGTTGTAGATAACTCTTCCTTTTAAAACATATTACAAAATATGAAATAACTAAAATGAAAACGCCAATCAAATTATAGATTTGTGTACATTTTTACAGTTTTAGAGTTGAGTAGACCCAGCAGCATGATATTCAAAGTGTTCTGGACACAACTTGTCATATACTTTGAAATATCATGCTCATTACCTTCTCATATTTATCTCTATATATTTTTACTATTGACTACATCCTATCAGATTTGATTAAGACTTATAGTATGAAATACTGGTATGTAGTTTATTTCCCAGTACTTTCTGGGAAATACCAGTATTTCCCACTGTCCTGGGAAATATGTGTATTTCCCACTTTTTTCCAACCCTACTTTATACATGTAAATACCTGGAGCAGGCTTCTTCTCAAAAGGAATTTCAGCATTGTAGTCCACTCCTCTTTTCTTTTTCTTCTGTTTCTTTATTCTGTAGTTCATAAGATCAGTTTCTCAACCAAAATCCATTAAACTTAATCAATACACAATTCCCTGGTGTCTGAATAATTAAATGTATTGAGTCATACTCTTTTTTTAAAATATATTTGCCGCCCTTCTTTCTTGACCACTTTTGACAGGAAATAAACAACATAGATTTTTTTCATCATAAATTCATTTCTTTTGAGATTATCTATACACAGTTTTTGCTTTTTCAGACAAGAAAATTATACTTTAGTTCAAACTATACTTACTCAATCCCTGCTGCCCGCAGTTCTCTTCTTTTCTGCAGCGCAGCCAGACGTCTGAAAAAAATCACACAAATAAAATATACAATGTATTCTTGTCTTTAATGAAAATTTCCATATGTGTATATAACAGACGGGGATATAAATAAAGTACCAAACAACAAAATTCATTTAATTTCCAAAGCAATTATCTATAAATAAAATCATCCAATAAATTTTTTAAACTCTGAAAAAGACAGGTCTCTTTAACTTGCTATTCAGTTTTTAACTTGGAATTAACAAGTATTTTTCCCATCAATTTTTACCCCTGTTTTTGCAATTTAACAGCATCAATAGCCTCAAGATCTGACTTGTAAATCCTGAGTCAATACCTTGCTTCTTCCAGCTGTTTTTCTCTAGCTTTCCGTTTTGCTTTTTTGCCCTGTGTGTTGGCCAAACGTGCTCTTGCTTCAGACAGCATCTCAAGTTCTAAAGAATTTATTCACACATAAACACAAAGAATTCAACAACAAAAATTAAACAGACATAACACAACTCAGTTTATTGATATACAAGTTTTTATAATTGAGACTATATGATTGAAAATTGGACATGTCAGCTTATCAGCTTATCGTATTAAAGTACCATCTTCATCCATGTCAATGGGATCTGGTTTGGCTGGCTTGGTTTCCGGATTTGGATCAATTTCACCCGGCTTCAGCTTCCTGGGGTCACCCTCGCTGTCATCTCTGTTCTGGGCTTTGTCTCTGTGTAGAAAGATGCATAATAGATATGGACTACTCTTCAATCCACTTCACATACCAATACATCCATAAGACAGTTTTACGTATTTCATTTTGTTGTTGAATTAACAGATTACAGTTTACCATTTTACAATTTTTATCATTGACAATATTAAGGAAGATGGAGGTTGAGAGAAACAAATAAATACTGGTATGCTGTGATTGAGTATATCAATTGATAAATCAACTCTTATTTGGTACGAAAAAGTTTTGCAACAACATTGTCATTGCAAATATTTCTCTCTGCCAATTAGTCATCAAATGTCTATAGTATTTTCCAGATAATCTACATCTTCATCATGAAAATTGGGTCACGGCAACTACTTTATCTCTGACTGGGAAATAGCAAAATAAAGTCATCACAATCAAAAGTTGCTTTCCAGTGCTAACTAAATGAGAATTTTTAAATCTTCCAGATAGGATTTTCTAACAACTCCCAAATGCGTAAACAAAAACAATTTTGAATCTTTCTCAATTTACCCATAAACTTAACGATATGATACTGTGGAATCATTAAAATTCGTGGGGGCCAATTTTCGTGGATTGTGACTTTTTTGTTCATTCGCGGGGAAGTAATTTCGTGGATGCTTCGGTCACTGTTTCAGTAACAAAGATAACTGTTTCTAAAATTGTTTTCGTTGAGGTTTTAAATTCGTGGGGGAGGGCTACCCACGAATACCGCGAAAATTGAGCCACCACGAATTCTAATGATTCCACAGTATTTAGGATACAGTGGCAATAAATCTTACAGGAGATATTCATAGTGCTCAAGACACTGGGCTGCTGTTCTCCCTACGATAGGGGCAATGGTTCTCCACTGGGTGGGCATCAGCTTGGCCAAATGTAACAACTTCTCCTCCTCCTCTCGACTCCATTCTGTCTTCTTAATGCTGGGGTCCAGCCACTCAAACCTGAAAGACAGGTCAAACAAATGATCATCACTGACTGATGCTACAAATCTGATAAAGAAAATGTTCCCTTTAGCTTATCTCAGTTTTGGGTATGTACATGCAAGTGCATTTAAGTCCCATGTGTCCACTGCATAAAAAACTCTTACTATCATTTCTCTTACCATCTAGCTTTGCACTGTTTTGCAGATTTCCTATGCAGTAAAGACGCAATTCTTGCCCATTGGTTCTTGCCATATTTCATAACAGCTGCTTTGAGAATTTCATCCTAAAAATAACATTGATAAAATGTCTCACAATAAATAAACTTTGTAAACATATAAATAACTTGACTAAAATAAGTAAACTGGTAAACTTGGTCATTATGATAACGAGAAAATTCGAGATATATTGAACATAACCAAGAAAGTTTTGCTAAAATCATGTGATAACAAGTAAAATTTCTGCATTTTGTACAAACGATTTACCTCTGTATTTCTCCACACGCCACCTTTAATCATAATACGCGGCATCTTGAAAGTTTTGTTGTAAAATCACTTCAAGCCTCAAGTTTCTTGAAAATATAAACAATATGGCGCTTTATCCTCGTTTTCGCTTCGACGTATACACAACGATTTGGTCCCTGTGTAATTCGGCCTATGGATATTCCCAACCGGAACACATGCTCCACCTTGTCGAGAAACGACTTGATATTCGGTCTTATAATTTTGAATAAGCATCATGTGTAGTAAAATTCAAGTTCAAAATACTGATAGAAATAAATATGAGGATTTTTAATACATGTAGTCTTTTGCTTTCTTCTCTTTTTCTTAGAAAGGGGCGGGGGCGGATCAGAAACCGAGATTGTTACACTCGTAGCATCGGGGGGGGGGGGGGGGGGGGGGGGGGGGGGGCAGGGGATTTAATTTTATATATAAAAAATTTAATTATCATGGAGTTGCCCCCCCCCCCCCCCACTTTTTTGGGAGTATGTAAAAAAAATGATATAAAAATAAGGGAATTATGAGTGAAATTGAAGTTATATTGAAGTTATAGATAT
This sequence comes from Magallana angulata, assembly GCF_025612915.1. Taxonomy (NCBI): domain Eukaryota; kingdom Metazoa; phylum Mollusca; class Bivalvia; order Ostreida; family Ostreidae; genus Magallana; species Magallana angulata. The sequence continues at coordinate 23,552,574 of NC_069115.1, forward strand.
ACTACTACCCCCCCACCCCCCCCCCCACCCCCCCCCCCCACGCACACACACGGATTAAGATTTTGAAGATTTTGGAAAATTCCAAATTCCCTTTTTTTTTTTGCTTGTCAAGATTTTTTGGACGAGTCTGCCCCCCCCCCCCCCCCTCTTTCAAAAACGATGCTACGTGCCTGAAAAGTAAATTAAAAGCCCGTTTTTTATATAGATCACATTCATCATTTTGTATGTCTATTCCTTTTAAACATTCATTATCTATGCATAACAAGACACGGAGTCTCGATTACGTTGCTCAGATTTTGAAGGGTTTTTTTGAAAGGGAGGGGGGTAAAGGTTAAAAAAAAAAAAACTCAGAGAGCTGGTCGCAATTTTATTTTACCCGCTAGACCCCATCTCACCTCCAATCATACATTAGGATCTCCATTTTTTAAGTAGGCTATTGATTTGAAAAAAAGTATAATTTGAACCCGCATTTAATTAAAAGACTATACCTCCTACTCATGCCACAGTATAACTTCTGGATCCGACACTATTAGCAGTCAGCAATTAAGCGATGATTCTAAAATGCTAATACTCTGCAAACTAGATCTACCAACATCCCAACCACGCTCTCTCTCGTCGACTTCTTGTTCCTATACTTACATACAGAAAGCATGTGACATCACCTGATACATGAAAGCTTGTGACATCACCTGATACACGAGAGCTTGTGACATCACCTGATACATGAAAGCTAGCTTGTGACATCACCTGTTACACGAAAGCTTGTGACATCACCTGATACACGAAAGCTTGTGACATCACCTGATACATGAAAGCTAGCTTGTGACATCACCTGTTACACGAAAGCTTGTGACATCACCCGATACATGAAAGCTAGCTTGTGACATCACCTGATACACGAAAGCTTGTGACATCACCTGATACATGAAAGCTAGCTTGTGACATCACCTGTTACACGAAAGCTTGTGACATCACCTGATACATGAAAGCTAGCTTGTGACATCACCTGATACACGAAAGCTTGTGACATCACCTGATACACGAAAGCTTGTGACATCACCTGATACATGAAAGCTAGCTTGTGACATCACCTGTTACACGAAAGCTTGTGACATCACCCGATACATGAAAGCTTGTGACATCACCTGATACATGAAAGCTTGTGACATCACCTGATACATGAAATAGTTCTGAAACCAGCTGCAGGTTGTTTGCAGTCTATACCAGATTGTAAAAATATATATATATACATGTACATATTTGATATTTTCAAATGCGTTTGAATTAAGGAGGCCGATTTGGGTTTTTTTGCGGAAAAACTACAGTAGCATAACTCTTCATTTTTTAACCATAAGTAATTTAAACCAACTCTAGTTTATTTGCGAAGGTTCATGAAAATCGACCGTCTGGTTCTTTTTAGGGACCATCTCAAAATAGAGGTACATTTACTATAGGAATATATAGGAAACTGTCATTTTCCGCACATCAAAGCAGTTTTAAAAAATACTACAATAGCTTTTTTTCTCAAATTGTTATATATGATTAGTAATATCATTTCCTACCTTATATGTAAAAAACACAAAATTCTACCGTCTGGTTTTTAGTGGGGGCCATCTCAAAATATTAAAATGCACCAATTTTTGCTATATATTTGGATCATCACGAATGATGATTGGTATAATGGATTCATTCCAAAAATGAGGAAATGTCCTCGAGGATAGCATCAGTCTGTATTTAAAATTTCAACAGCGTACAATTTTTACTTTTATGTTATTTCTTATAACATACTCTTACACAGTTTCATTTTATCATAACGTCATAAAAGTGCAATGGCGATGCGCCCCTACCGCACATCGTAAAAATCGTGTTAAAAATAAAAATTTCCTTAAAAATCTAGATATTTTTATTTGTATTTTGTTTATTGTGTTCAATTTTATAAATGATATCGAAAAAAAATCATAAGAAGTATAAATCAACTGTATTATTTTAGAATGCGCTAAAACATGCGCAATGCAAACTAAAGTCGGCCTCCTTAAATATTGTGATTTGCAGAAAGCTCATAACCGATATGTTGCCTTATTAAAAAAAACACACATACAAATATTTCTTCTTGAAAAATTCATAACAGGCAAATATAGCTTTAATGTTTTGCATATGGCGTATGATTTTATCTCAAGTCTTTCTGAATTTGCAAAAAAAAAAAAAAAAAAAAAAAAAAAAAAAAAAAAAACCTGATCCAATCGTTATAATGATAATGGTGGGTTGTTTTGGGGTTTTTTTTTTTTGGGGGGGGGGTTGTTTGTTTATTTTGGGTGGGGTAAGGGTTTGGGTGTATTTCATTTCTAAGAGAAATTCTTCTATTTCTATACATTCGATGTATATTTCCCCTTATGTGTGTATTGGAAATCTATGACGTTCATTATAATTCAATAACATATCCGTCCAATCTGACCACGGCCTATGAGCACAAGTACGTGCTGTTTACCAGTGTTTGCGAACAAGTATACATCTTAGCACGCGTTTTAAATAAATATCTCACTGTAACATTTAATAAAACGTTCAAACTTACTTAACCAATACGATGCGTACATGTACACGTATTTTTTGGTGAAAAAAAATAATCGTTAATAAATCATACATAATTATCCTATTTCAAAAAATAGTTTTCCTTCCAAAGTTTCTGGCACTATATTTTTACTCACAGAAGCAGACTAAGTACTTGTTTTATAACTGTTCTATCTAATTACTTACATCCCTGACAAAGAGCGTATGTAAGGGCTTTAAAGCGACACCACAAAAATAGTTCATAAAAGTTAACACCAAAATGAAAATAAATATAAGCATTGAATGCTATATTCTGGATACCGTCGGTCCTATAAAACACTAGGCCGCGCATGACCAGGCAGCGCATGCAGTCAAATATTATCATACTGCGCTTATTCAATTTGTCTCTACAGCTTGGTGTGTTACAGGACTGACGTCATTCAAAAATTGAGCATCCAATGCTTAAATTTTAGGCACTTATGGCTGAAATTATACGTCAATTTTAAATCTTACATTCTTGAGTTCTGAATTAAATAGGTTATTTGGTCTGGTCGGACTTCTCTATCATTCTATCCTTTTCTAAACGATGAACAGAAGGAAGAGAAAAATGTCGAACTCTCTGTTTCACAATAAAGTCTTTGCATGTGATGTGTTTTGGACAGCCAAATTTAATGAGTTTAAAGTTTGTGTCAAAAACCTTGAGAATAAATGACTGAAGACAGCTTTATATACCCAAACCGAATCTTAAATTGAAACCAATGAAAAGTTAAGAAAAAGAAGATTTAATGACCAGTAAGAATATTTATTTCTATGTAAAATATTCATTGTGAAAAGTCGCACAGAACATCAACTTATTCCAACCATTCAAAAGTATGATAAAATATCGACAACTATAGATATACTGACTACAGCAATGAAATATTGACTCGATTTAAAGTCATAAACATCTACATGTATATGAAAACAAATTCTTAAAAATGCATGATTTTAACAACTTTAACAAAGTGTTAAATTTATTTGATTTATAAATAAACAGATCTCTCTAAATGGGATATGGTATGGTTATAAACGATCATATCATTTTCCACTTAAGAACCATAATTATTCTTCAATATCCCATTAATGCATCTAATTCTCGTTTAAAAGTTTGACTAAGTACTTGATGAAATACTGCAACTTATCACAATCTTCCTCAAGAAGCCTAGAACCCAACACATTATGTCGAGGGTTGAAAAAGGACGGTACAAATCGACCAGACAGCCACTCCTTACAATTCTCGAACACACTCTTTACAATTTCGGGGTCACAATCTTTGCACTTTTCGGAGGTTTGCTTGGCAGCAGTGTCAGTTTGGAGCGTCAATTGAGAGAGAGGATCTCTCACATAAAGACATTCCTCAAAGACAGACTGGACACCGTCTCGAGCAGCCTTCTCTTCTATCACACGAAGAAACGCCATTTTGATAATATATGATGGGAACAGATCTCCAACTGCTTCGTACATTTCGAAATCTTCCTCAGAAGACATGCTGTCGCGACAGCTTCGGTAGTGATTCTTAAAGTCTTCATAATCGCCAAAACTCACCAGGGGACATATTGATGAGGCAACCAAAGATTTAGCGACGATGTAACTGTTTCTAATATGGGGGCGACATCTCCTCATAATGGCTGTCTCTACGAGTGATAACGAACACCGCCAAAGGTTTTCGTCGTGATGACTAGTCATTTTTGGTACTGCTAGACATGGTAAATTCTGTAGATCCGGACCGAGAAGTATCGAACTGATTCGAGATTTGTTCGGCCACGAAGGCAAACGAACTGCTGGAACAAGATCGACGTTAATTTCCAGGCTTTTGTACTTTGAACCTTTCCAGAGCAGCACTATCTTTGGATCGTTACTTATGTCTTTTATAAGGAGTCGGTGATCTTTGGGAAAATTTTCGTTGTAAACGATATTAGAAACACGTTGTGTAAACGTTTGAAACATCGTGTGATTGGGAACCATTTTAGATTCCGTTATTGTTAGCTCTGGATATGGGTATTTTGTCTCCTCCTTTAAGTATATCAAGGTGTAGTCAGACACAGACGTAATAGTTTCTTCAAAGTCTATTCCTTCCTCTAAAACTTCGGGCGGGTTCTTCTTCTTATCTTCTTTGTCTGGGATAAGAAAAAAACTTTCTCTCACGTCTTCTTTCTGATGCTGTGGATATATATCCTCGCTTAGTTCATCAAAACAAACAATGTAATCGAATTCATCCGGATATAATGCTTTTGTTCCTTCAAAAGAACTTCCAGCAGAGAATACTGTACACTTCAATTTTGGATCACTCTTACAAAGGGCATTTGCAGCGTGTAATGCAAAATTGTTGACAACTCTTCGAATTTCAACAGCCTCTGGTTCTTCATATAAAATTCCTGTAGGCGGAGTAGATATAAGGCTGCAAAGAAACTCATTCAAATTTCCGGTTTCTCTCAAAGACTCGTTTGAATCAATGAGCTTTTCAAACTCACTTAGCTGTAATAATCTATTAGCGTGTTTCACGACCTTTTTCTGATTTTGTACAGTTTCCCTATATTGTTCATGAAAAACTTGCAAAAACTCCAAACTTGAGCGGAATTCTGCCACTTCTTTAGCGGTTTCTCCACAGGAATCCCGGGTCTCTACGTCACAGCCTGTCTTGATGAGAGTATATGCAATAGAAGACTTATTGTTCCAGGCAGCAAAATGAAAAGGACTAGACATGTAATTGTCTGCTGAGTTGATATTTGCCCCCCTTTCAATAAGAAAATCAAGAATAGAATCCCACCCATGTTCGGCAGCAATATGTATCGGCTGTCTTCCATTTGCATCTTTAACGTTTACGTCTGCTCCAAAGTCGATCAGCGCTACCGCAAGTTTCTTCTTGTTTTTCTCTATAGCAAGATGCAAGGCTGTTTGTCCCCAGTCATCACAATCGTCAACTTTTAATCCCATGTTCAACAAATATTTAAGCACGTCTGTGATTTCCTCCTCTCTGTTCACAACGTAATGCAGAAGACACTGACCTCGACTATCCTTAATATCAAGTCGACATCCTTTCTTTACAAGATACTGAAGAATCTGGAAGGGTAAATCACTGATGGAAAGATGCAAAATAGTTTGTCCAATTGCTGTAACGGAGTTTACTGATTGTTCGTCAGCCAATAGAATGTCGATGAATTTTATAGCAAGTGTCTCGTCCATCTCTGAACATCCTCGTGACTGCGAAATGAAATGGTGTAAAGGGTTGAAACCCTGTATGTCTAGATCTGTCAGTGAAGATCCCGCTTTGATCAAAATTCTAATTGTTTCTTCTTTCTCCAAGGAATAATTAATAGCTGCTAAATGTAAAGGTGACCTACCCTGGTAATCTTTACAGTTCACGGAAGCACCTCTTTGAATCAATTCCTGTGTCAATTTTGAACCCCATGGTTCAACCAAAAATGAAGAACTTTGAGTGTGTAAAGCTGTATGTCCTGTTGCAGTTGTGACATGAATATTAGCTCCGAAGGACAAATATAACTCTATCAACTCTTTATTTCCAATCAAAATGGCCTTATGTAAGGGGGTATTCCCGTATTCATCTCGTGCATGTAGATTGCCATTGGCTTGTATTAACAACTTAGCCGTCGCAACGTCCTTTACAACAAGTAGTGGGTTATTTGTTGTATTTACGATTGCTTTATGTTGTAAAAGAATTCTTACAATTCCTTCACGACTTTTCATTGAAGCAACGTACAAGGCCGTTTGACCATCGTCATTTTCTAAATTGACGTCACATCCGTCTGCAAGTATTTTTCGCACTTGGGCCTCATTTCCAGCTTGAGCTGCTTTGTGGAGGCTAGATGAGTCTTGCAGATCTTCGTCGTCGACTGCATGTACTTGTTTCATAAACTGGGCTAATTTGGCAAATGGTCTGTACGTGTTGGACGGTTTGCTATCGTTCATAATGCCGGATGATCATGCAACTACAAAATCACCAAGATCATTTTTAATCAGTTTTATCTTTAAAACAAATGTTTAAGATACTGGTTACATATATGTACATCAATAATTCAGCTATGACCATATATATAATAGTATATAGTTTTATTTATTTCTTTTTTAAAAAACCCATTGCTGTTAATGTTTACTCTTTCAACAGTTTGGCAGGGGCATAATTTCCAGTACCAGTACATAATGGCAAAACTTCATTTTTTCAAAAGTTTCAATGATGATATTGTGAATGTAAAGGCTTAACTCAACTGACTATAACGTAAATAGTATCGCTTGAAAATCTAAAATTGCCTACCTTTCGAAACTGTTCGCATTAAAAATTCAAATTTAGATCTACTTTCGTTTTACCGGGATTTAGAAAGACAGACAACTCTTGTGTCACTTTAGAATATATCGCATCTAATAACCACATGTATGAGGATCGATTCAGGGTAAATTTGCAGCACACACGCACACACAGACACAGCCATCTTAGTGTTATGGTGATTAATTTAGGAACTGCTTAATTGTCTTGGATTCATTTTTACCATCAGCAAGCGTTTTTTAATCGTCTTTGACTTGCACTTCATAATAAAGAGCTGCAAAAGGCAATAATTACCAATTCATCAACGGAAACTGATCCTGAAAACATTTTAAATTAATTTGAAACTGTATACTAATATTCTAGATGGTACATGTCATGTTTGATGTTCATTTGCATGCTGTTTTAATAAATTTGAAAGGTAAAATCCCACTTACAAAGACTAATCTTTCTTGAAATTTCTGTTAAACCCCCATTTAAAGACTCCATACGATTATATATGGAGAGAACAAATACATGTACACTGATTTTCAATATGCAAAGTGTAAATAGGCATTACCATTCAAAAAAGCCTATTAAGCCTATTAACTCTTAATAAACTGATCTAACCCTATGAACAAACGACATCTACTCATACTGATCGATGTCTTAACATTGCTAAATGAAATGTAGGAAAGGAAATATATTCACACCTTATTATCAACTCGTACCAAATAAAATGTTAATGAAGACTTTGAAACATCATTGGTTCTATGTAGACGGTGTGGCGAAAGGAGATATTTTAAATACCTGTAAGTGGAGTACAATAGAAGTGAAAGTAGAAACAGCAGTGTTTGCTTAACGACGATCGATCTAATGTTTAAAAGGATTAGAGGGCCCGGCATGTACGATATTACGGTTCATATTACTGAATAATATGTAGGTAATAAACAGAAATACTCTTATTTTACAGACATCTACCAAAGGACCACGTAAATACGTGGTGAAGAAACTGTTCGATAGGAGTCCAAAATGTCAGACTCGGAGGAGGATGATTGGGACTGGGTGGAGACGCTGGAACCGACAAAGAGACAATGGAGTCATGATAACAAGAAATTTGTCCGAACCAGAGCGTCGAAGATTGTTTCCGACAGACTCCAAACACATGACAGAGTCCTGATAACCGGAGCGGCTGGATCAGGAAAATCCGCCATTGCACGCTTTATTGGTCTTCGGTATTCTATGGACAGAAAATCGGTTTCGTACAGCACTGCACTTGATGAAATAGAAAACGCACCGATGAAGATGATAGGCACGGATTTTGACATATTTGTCATCGACGATCCTATCGGGAAATCCAGAACAGACCCACTAGCATGTCAGTGGTGGCAAAGGCAAAATAAAGAGTTTGACTATTACCTAAGAATTGGACTAAATGGGAGAAAAATAGCCCCGAATATACGGGTGATTGTTACCTGCAGGTCGAATTTGATCGACGATCAAACATCCTCGTTGTTTCAAAATTACTCAGTTATAAATCTGGATGAAGAGTCGTTGGCACCAACCATGGAGGAGAAAAAGAAAATTTTAGATAGTCACATTGATACTTCAGGCATAAGTAAAAACGACATGAATGCTATCTTGGAATCAGCTTCTGCTTTTCCAGCCTTGTGTCACACTGTTGGAATAAATGCGACATTTCGATCAAACATAAGACAGTTTTTCAGAAGCCCTTATGAATTAATTCGGAATGAAATTCTTCGCATAAAGGAGTGTGAACAAGCAAGTTACATGGGTTTGTTTCTTCTTGTTATTGGAGATAATAAGTTGTCTGAAGACGAATTTCTATCGGATTGCACATTTAAAGACGATGATGTCGAAAATGACGTTCAGGAAGAGGATGAAACTAGCATTCTTAATGAATCCGTGATATGTCTATTAAATTCATTCGGACTCCCAAGAACCACTATTGCACAGGATATTTTAGAAAGTTTAGATTCATTAGAAGGTTCGTTTCTGACAAAAGTAGAGGGTGTTTACCAGTTTCAAAACAGTCTGTTGTTTCAAACATGTCTTCATTATTATTGCATGAATGAAACAAAATTATTTCTGGAATACTGCACGGGGTTTTTCTACAGAAACTTTGCTACTTTTGAAGTTAACGATAAAGAGAACAAAGATTCCGTTTATCCGCATTTCTATTTTGAAGACAGTTTAATCGTTGATTACACAAAGAGAATATCTAGTGACATTTCCGAAAAAACATTTCTGGATGTATTTTTGTGTCAATGGACAAGTGATGAAAGGATATATCGAGTGATAGAGAAAATAATTGTGGACAAAAATCCAGAAGAGATTCTTGAAATGGCTATCAAGGCAGAACTAGCTAAAGAAGATATAGGACTTATACCATTGGCGAAAACGAACCGCATGCAGCTCAGGGGATTCTCAAAAGTAGATCTTGTCACTCTGGGTGAAAAATTGTCACCGATTGTTTTGGCTATACTTTTTTCCCACGATAAAATCTTTTTAGCTATGTTTGATAAACTGCAGCAAAATGAAATGTGTTGCAGGAATTTGAAAAAGCAACCGTTGCTGCCTGCAGTCTGTGCCAACGGCAATACAGAACTGGCAAACAAGATTCTGCATTTCTATGGAAAAGAGGAGCCGCCTTATTTGTGGAATACAGACGAAAAGATTCACGCAATTCACATTGCTGCTACCTTTCATCATTCTGATATTTTGACATTGATATCATCTCAAGAAAGCGTAAACCTGTCGACATCTTTCAATGAGGTCCCGCTATATCTGGCACTTTCAATGGAAAGATCGTGTATTTCATATTTTTCATCACAGAGTGGGAAGGAGAAAACTTTCATAGAAACTGTGAAATGTCTCATTAAAATGGGTGCAGATGTAAGAAAATGTTCTTTTCCAGAACAAAAACCAGGTCTTATTGCGCTTGCATGTAGCAAAAACAATACGCATGTTGTCCGAATTTTACTGGAGAATGGGGCGCAAGTTCACGAAGAAACAAAGGATGCACTTACTGGTTTGCATTTTGCCTGTATGCGTGGCAACATTGATCTTGTTCATCTTTTACTGTCGAAAGGAGTTGACGTGAACGTACACGGGCCACCAAAGCAACGATTAACGGCACTGTACTATGCGGCAAAATATGGTCATCATCCTATAGTCGATATTCTTCTTTCAAAAGGAGCCAAGATAGATTTACAGGTCTGTGACTGGAATTCTCCATTGTTCATTGCGTGTCGACAGGGGCACGAAAACATCGTTAAACTTCTTTTGGAGTATTCTAAAGACATACTCAAAGATTCAGACCTTGCTCCAAGTTTACATGCTGCAATTGAAAATGGAAAGGCGGCTATTGTTGAACTTCTTTTACAAAACGGTGCCAAGGTAAATACAAAAGAGAAACTGTCCAAGGAATATCCACTCAGCATGGCAGCCACCTTTGGAAATGTTAAAATTGTCAAACTCCTTTTAGACAGGAGAGCAGACGTAGACATTGAAACAAAAACTGGGTGCACGCCTCTGATTCTTGCGTCGAAACATGACCACGTGTTAACAGCTCAGTGTTTACTCGAAAATAAAGCAGACGTTAACAAAAAAGATAACTACGGGAAGTCTTCTCTATTCTATGCTTGTAGATATGGACATCTAGATATCGTTAAGCTTTTACTGAAACACAAAGCGGATATAACTATTGTTTCGGACTCTGGAGAAGATGTTTTATATATCGCTTCTTTGTGGGGACATTTCGATGTGGCGAATGAGCTTTTGAAATTCGCAAAGTATAATGATTCGACAAAAATAGACATATCTGAGCAGTTTACCCATGGAAATGATGATGATGATGATGATGATGATGATGATGATTATGATTATGATGATGACATTGACGAATTTCCTAGATCACCGCTATCAGCTGCTGTAAGAAATGGGCATGAAAAAGTTATGAAACTCTTGATTGAAAACGATGAAGATGTGAACGAGAGAGTTGATAACGATGACACCCCATTAATAATCGCGGCCAGAGAAGGCTTTGTTGACATCATGAGATATCTTCTTGAAAATGGCGCCAATGTTAACTTATCTGATTCTGAAAATGATAATGCTTTACACAATGCGAGTACATGTTTTGATAACAGCGTGGCTGCAATCAATACACTGTTGAATCATGGGATTGATATCAATAGTGCCGGAAGTGAAGGTTACACTCCTTTACACCTGGCCTTGCTGAGAGGCAATAGAAAAGCGGCTTCCTGTCTGTTGGATCATCGTCCAAATGTCAACATTATAGCAGCAGGACATTCACCACTTTTACTTGCTTGTGAAGCTGGTTTTCATGATGTGGTAAAAAAGTTGTTAAGCCAAGGGGCTCAAGTCGATCCGGAATACAATGGAAAACCACTGACTCTGGGACCTCTTAGCGCTGCAGCAGGAAAGGGTTCACTCAAAATAGTAAAAACGCTTATTGAGCATGGTGCTAAAGTTAATCCTCTCAGTTCAGATAGAAAAACCCCATTGTTTTATGCTACAAGGATAGGCAATTTTGAAATTATGAAAACGCTAATTGATAACAAAGCCAGAGTAAATGCTCCGCAAGATAAATATGAAAACACTTGTTTACATGAGAGTGTTTGCCATAAGAATGATGACGCCATGTTTCTGTTGCTGCGTAACGCTGCTGACGTGAATGCCTGCAATACGGAAGGAGTTAGCCCCCTTATGATGACTTTTGATTGCAAGCAGGGAGTTTCTGATAAACGGATTTCCCACCTTATTGAGCACGGTGCCGATGTCAATGCTTGTGATAATGAGGCCAAAACATTGCTTCACCGAGCAGCCCTGATTGGATATGATTCTATTTTAGAGATCCTGTTGAAACATGACGCAGATGCAAATAAATGCGACAGCAATGGAGAAAGCGCCCTTTTTATGGCCGTGAGAAACGGAGATGTAACGTCCGTTAAAATTCTCTTGCAACATAAGGCGGCAATCGATCTTCTTAACAAGAATGGGGAAAGTCCACTGGATATTGCCAAAAGAAACGGGATGGAAGATATAACAAAGCTTCTCACGGAGGCGTCTGATATGCACAATGAAGATTCTATCAAGAAACATGTGGAGAAGCCACTGGTGATGGTCAGAAGCCATACATTAGGCCCAGCTCTACCTCGAAAACGAAGTCCATACAAGATCCCAGTCCGACGATAATTAATTTGTTTACAGCGCGGAAGATTTAATAGAATATTGTTGCAATTATACACATAGATCATCATGCAAACTTTCAAAAGACGCAAGTACCGTAATGTTTTTCACAATTGTGTCGTCTCGTGGGTACCAGTTTTCGTGGGGTTTCTAGAATCCATGGTTTGTAATAAAAATACATTTATATATACATTAACCTACGGGCAGTGGTCAAATTAACTTTTAATATCATTATGAGCTTTTTCGCATTTCTTTTTTTGGATCAACATTTGATTTCATGGAGAGATTCAACATAAACAAATCCAAGAAATTTTGAGTGTGACAAACAATGAGAAAACTTGGTATAAAATAAAGTAAACAGATTTTCTTGTGTGTGTGCTTTGAATTTCTTTTTCTGTTGTTGTTTTGAAATTGATATGGAAGCATTGCATGCTTTTATGAAGAAGTTAATTTGAAGTTTATAAAATTTATATCATAATCCTTTTAGGTCAGAGAAGAGTTTTAATTTTAAGTTGGTATTTTTGTGTTGGTCCGCTTCACACAACCAAATTTTTAGATGAGTATATGGTCAAGGCAATGAGTTTTATTTTTATACGCATAAGAATAGATTGGTTTTTTTTACTTGCACTTTATAATGAAGAGCTAAATAAAGCAATATAATCACCACTTCATCAAGGGAAACTGATTTTTAAAACAGAGAGATTTTGAAATAAATTGAAACTGTTTATTATATTCTAGCTGGTACATGTCATGTTTGATGTACATCTGTATGCTGTTAAAATCACAGTTAAACACTCTCACATATAATGGATAATCTTTCTTTAAATTTCTTTAAACCCCTCCTTTTAAAGACTCCATACGATTATGTATAGAGAACGAATACATGTATACTGATTTTCAATATTCTTAGTGTAAACAGGCATAACTATTCAAAAAAAGTCTAAGCCTGTTAAATCCTATTAATTAACTGAGATAATTCGTCTGAATAAACGACATCTACATGTATGTACAAACTTATCGATGTCTTAACATTGCTAAATGCTAGCTTTTATGAAGAAGTTTATTTGAAGTTTATAAAATTTATATACCATTTTGCTTTTACGCCAGGGAAGAGTTTTAAAAATCTTAGTTGGTTAACTGAAGTGTTGGTCCGCTTCACACCACCCAATTTTAGATAAGTGTATCGTCAAGGCTATTTTTTTTTTAAATAATTGGTACTGAAGCCAGCGTATGTTATAAATATTCATTTGTCAAGCCATGTGCTTGCATGGGTTACAATTTAACATAGGAGATAGATAATACAACTTTTTAAACGATCATTTGGGGATGTGTGTGTGTGCGCGCAAAATTTCTTGGAATGATATGGAATTTAGAACTATCAAATTGTAAAGTTACTAGGGTCATAGTAAAATCGGTTTGCCAATGTTGCTAATGTGAGCGAGGTGGCCTCAGGGCATCTAAACTATTTCATAGGTTTAGACATTGTTTAGAATGATTGCGTTATTGGTCACATTACTGTCATGTTGTAAATTTTGAATTTACCGGGTGGCAGTAAATACAAGACTGTTACTTTCGCTGTAAACGAAAATTACATATAAATGCTAGGATTCCAATATCAGAACATGCATGGAAAATGGGTTTATAGAGTTATCTTTCTTTTGCAGAGAAAAAAAGAACCCACGATGAGTGTAATAAATTCAATCTGATAAATACATGAAAAAGATAAATATTAGATCATTTTAATCTGCTCATATCTAATCGCTTTTGACATGCTCAGATCCAGAAAAATTTTCCATGCGGGGGGGGGGGGGGGGGGTTCGACGTTTATTAGAGATCTGAGAAGGCATATTTTTGGTAATCTTATAATGTAATTTGAAGAAATTTGAATTTTGCCGGAGGAGAAGTGGTGTGTGACCCCCACCCCCTCTAGATCCACGCATGTTTGAGCACATCAAATGATCCAGTTTCTAATTTTACTTACAATCTAGATTGAATATGAATTTGACTAGTCATAATATTTGTATGTCTAATGAACATATAAGATTGATTCAATTTCCGATTTGTACAATACTTCTCTGTTTACCTCCTCCCACTCTCCAATAAATAAAAAAGTATATATTAACGCAATTAACAAAGATCTTCGCTATATAGCCAAAGGTTTTCGGTCCACTCCGCTCCCCATAAACGGAGTGGACCGAAAACCGTTGGTTAGCGAAGATCTATGTGAATTGCATTCTGATTTCAAAAATTTACAAAGGGTGTGTCAAATTAATTAGTTTCTTCAAAATTATGACCTGATAAATTTAAAGATATACATGTATCTATAACATGCGTGTAAAACAACACATGTACTTGTTTCTATGATAAAGTTTAACTATATAGGTATAATAATAACAAAATCCTATTTTACATCACGATAATGATGATGTACGAATTAATTAAGACAATTTAAGATTGTTTTAAGATAAAAACTTACATAAGGCTTATACATGTATTATCTATCAATTAATTATACAAGACAATTTCCAGTCCCTGCCCCGGGGGTAGTGATAACGCCCATTTTCGCGTGCGAGAACGTCTTATGCGCCAAATAAATTGAAAAAAAAAAGAGAGAGAAAAGGCCATTTATATAGACACAGTGATAGGACAACACATTTTCCCAAAATTTCCTCAGGCGGAGCGCACTGTGTAGTATATACCTGTCTTTGGTCGTTGTCATTCATGCAAGCTAGCGCATTAGTAAACAATACCAGGCCGTCTATATACTGCTTTCACTTTTTTTTTTTTCGAATACAACGACTTGAAAAAACAAGGGCCTGTTATTTCATTTTCCTAGTATCATTTCAAGTATGGACGAATGACAGCTGTACATTTCTTGTCCAAAAACTGAGAAAGGGCGCGATCAGAGGGGAGTAATTAATTACAGTTTATTTATGTATGTATAGTAAAGTTTGGAGAATTTAACAGTGATGTGTGACCGTACGTAGATCTGTATATGCGTTTATTTTCATGTTGGATTAAGGCACAGTAAGGTTGGCGTATTTTTGCATTTTAAAGTGCTTGGAGAAGAAAAAAAAAGTTCGTTTTCGCTGAGCAACGGCGGTTGATGCTATGTTGGTGAATGGAATGCGATTCGTATCTTCTTGACCCGGTGCTTATTGCCACAGCGGCGAAATCGGAAATTAGACAATTACCACCTGTGCTGGATTGTCATTTTTGGAAGTTCATTTTGTATATATCACCTTGTAAGGTGTCGTATTGTTCTCCTGAATGAGTCTTTAACCAGGTGTGTGCCTATTGTGGAGTAAATAAACATACACAACTTGTGCCCCCACGAGGTGGTCTCTAAACATCTTTATAGATGTGTTGTACAAGATATTAATGTGACCGGTTTTTACCAAAACCAACTTTGAAGTGTTTTTGGGACTATTGTTTTTGTTGCATCAAGGTAAGCATTGTAAGTTCAATTTTGAAGGTATTTCATCGAAGATTTCACACAGATGTTTTGCCTATCATTAAGTAGCTAGGGTAAAGCAAAGGTATAGAATAAAAAAAAAAACTTCTTGAAATAACGATACTCGTTATATACGCTTGTTATTTCACGGCCCGCTAAATAAACACGCCGTATAGTGTGTGACAAGATATTGAAGACAGTGTAGAGGATCTAAGGTCAATATTTAAATGACCTTTGTAATATTTATTCCTCACAATCTTACAAATGAATAAATTGGATTGGGCCTATCAAACGATCGCCGATTAGATTAACAACTTATTACAATTTGTTGTTGTTCATCTAATATGCACCGAAGAATAATTTTTCTACCCCCAAAATCTACTTTTGAAAGTCTCCCTGCTGTCATTTAACTGGGTCTGGGGAAAGCTTTTTACCAGAAACACATACATTAATTCACATAAGAAATATTTTACTATTTAAGTTAAATTGATTTATTAATAATTGTAGTGAATACTTCTATTTGTCAGTAAAATATGACCACTGTGTGATAGATGAGCAGCACATCTCTCTCTCTCTCTCTCTCTCTCTCTCTCTCTCTCTCTATTTCTCACACACACACACACACAAACACAGTATGGTTTGTCACCGCCCCACCCACCTTATTTTTTACATTTTTACTCTGTCTCCTTATCCTTTAAATATTTTATTTGCACAAGAGACACATCATATAATTTTTTTTCCATTTCAGGAATGAAATTTTAGAGAGTGTTTTTTTTATTTCTGGATGGATTAGTTCAACAACCATGGCTAGTCAGCTGGCAGCGGGGAACACAGATGATGTCAAACAGCGCATGAAAGAACACCAAGGTTTGTAGCCTACAGCCTTAATCCGCTCGCTAGGTCTCGTGTCATCACAATTGTAAGATAGCCAAGCACTTATGATTAAGCAATTTTTCTTCCATAAATGTACGAAAAAAAAAGGAAAATGTCATCATAAAATTTGAAATTGCTCATTTACGCACCTGATTCCCGTGAAACTATTTCATTGATAAAATGAATAGGAAAAGCTTGGAATCATATATATACCTTTCCGGTGAAGTGATATCTTAATTCCATTGAGCTATGGTTTATTTGGTCCATTCCAGTATATAGTCATGCATTTAGTAAAGGGGTCATGCATAGCAATTGTAATGCAAAGAGTGAAAATAATGGCTAGTGCATAGACTGAAGAATGAAGTGCAAAGTCATATGCTATGTAATCTGCCTTCCTAATACTTTATAAGAATGTACTACGAGTGGATACTCCAGTATGTGGCAACGCAATCTAGTACTTTAGTAAATTCTTTATTCCTTATTGTAAGTTTTTCCTCAAATTTGACAAATAACCGTGACTTCTACCATAACATTTATCATTAACCTTGACCTCAATGTCACCAATAATGAAGCACTTATCTTGTATATACACTAGTCATGTAACATCTAACTTGAAGCTTCAAACATTGTCTCTCACCTTCTTCCACCCCTCCCCTTCCTAACCCCCCCCACCCAACTCTATTCCCCTTTTCTCTAACCCCTCCCTTCCCCAAATCCCTACTCCTAAAGCCCCCTTGATTTTGACCTTCACCATCGCAATAAGCCTTGTCCTATAGTTAATTAAATGAGATACATTTGTTCATGTTTCTTGTATTATGAGTATAATGCTTTCATGTCACAGATCAGTGCTTGCTCTGATACGGAGTATGGAGAGCTTTGATAATCACTCGAGTATAAATGTATTCATCATATGAACAGGAAAAAACAAGAAAAAAAAAAACATCTCATTCAACCTTGAATTACAGGAGTAAAACAACTTTATTTGCTTTGCCATAAAAAAATATGCAAATGAGTATGAAAATGCATGTATGGTATGGAAATTTTTTAAAGATTTTTTTTTACGCATTCTAACCCAACAGATAACTCTGTCCTTTAAGGAAGATTTTTCTTTGTTGTGTAAATGAAGACTCGCAACCGATATTTTGCTATAACCCCCCCCCCCCCCCCCATTCCATCTTCTTCCTTTTTACAGCATTTCCAACTATCCATAATTCAATAAAAGGATATGAGAAAAAAGCCTTGTAAGATAAAAATAATTTCATGCAGATAAAAGTACGTACTATGTTTATTCAAGGTTATGGAATACTTTTGTTTTTAACTGAGAAATTTGGAAAAACATTCACGACCTAATTTTTAATTTGTCACATCCTTGAGCTAGTGGTTGTAAAATATAAGAGGTTGATTCTCTTTTATTCTTTAATATGACTTTTTTTTCTTTGATTTCAATTTTGATTGCATCTTTAAAAGAGATAAATGTATCAGACATCATTACTAGGTTGGCCATCATAGTCATTTACATGTACATGTAATGTGTCAAAATGTTTATCCTGGCGTCTAGTTTCATATTTATACTGTTATAAAGTTGTCCCCCATGCATTGCTGCTTTGTTTGAGAAAAGTTATGGTCCTAAATGTGCATTCTTTTTATGGGATGTTATAATCATTCATTGTAAAAATCTTGACTTCTTGAACTTTTCTTGTCCAGAGGGACCGTATAAGAAGCTAAATTGGGGGGAAAAATCAATCTGAAAACAATTTATCTCTAAATGGAAGCTATATGAGCTTTTGGGTTTTTTCATCTCTGGTCATGAAAGAAAGAGCAGCTGCTATTGTGTACAATTGACTTTTCCCATTCATTTTTATTTCATGGAGAAACAGCTGTGTAAATTTCACTGAAAATGATTCTATAAATTTTGCGGGGAATTGATGAAAATTGTACGCTGGTTGATACCCTCGATTGTCATGCATTGATCAATATCTCATTGAAAGATAGAAGAGAGAAAGAGTTATCAAGATTAGAAAACTGTGGAGATGGTCCCTAAATTTGTGTGATCATATTATAGGGCACAGACAACATAGAGCTAGTTTTTCATTATTGTTCAAAATGAGGCGCGTGTGACATTCTTGGATCAATTTACTCACAAAATCTGATGAGAACCCGGGTCGAATCTTTTTATTGTAATGCTATAACCTTGTAAGGGGGGATTTTATTTCTGTGTCCTTCAAGATCCATAGAGATTTAGCAAGTCTTTGGATGAATTCAAAGTTGTTGCTTCAATTTGCTTCCAACAGATGTCCCCGTTCAGTGTTTGATCAGGGATTATGGGCTATTTGTGATACTGTGTGGACGATTTTCCTTTGATATCTCACACCTATTATCTCCCAGCCAAGGGAGGTGTAGTATGGATATACATGTATTCTCGGTAGCCATGATACCATGAAAGGTGTGCTTCAAATTTTTGGACTCTAGGAGAATTTTGGATCATCCTCATATTGGGATTCCAAAATTTACCAGTTACCTTTTTGGCCGCATAAACTCTGGACAAAGACTGTCATGTCAGACTAATGACCCACTGATTCTTTTCATGATTTTGTTCAACATTGGTCTGCTATAGAAAGTCCGTTCAGAGATATAGGCTGTGCATTTAAAGTTCCCTCTCTTTCTGAGAGTAGCTTTATTTGTGTGGGACGTATTGTTTACTTTTTGTAGTCATTCAGTGAAAGGAGGTCCACGGCATTAGTATTGATACAACAGTACAGAATGCGTGGAGAGAGTTTCCTGTTTTTATAAAGAATGACCTTTAAATTGAGTAAAAAGGGGGAAAGAAAGTGTTAATAAGAATTCTCAGGATTATTAGCATTCGATGAAAAAAAAAATTAGTCTGGAGAGAAGTTAATTCAAAATGTATTTTGTGATGAGGAAAGTTTGTGATACAACATGTTAAGTGTTAAATTCTGAGACTGTGGATTTTTTTTTTAAAATTTGACTCTGATGATCAAAAATCACTTGAAGTGTTGTTTTCCTGCCTGTAATGGTTCGTAAATTTTGTCAGCAAGAGGGAGTTATTTGATTAGGGATTTACAATAATTGTGTCTGTATTCACAATGGAAGGAAATTTTGCAGCTACCAATGCTACCACACTGAAATATTTAAGATTCAAAGGTAAGTTCTATAGGAAAATTTTTCTAGCTCTGTCAGTGTCATAATTACTGAATTAAAACACTAAATGACAAATTTATTTAAAACTTTATGAAAAATTCATGATCAGAAGTTTATTCTCTGCAGCAGCTGTTGAGTGAACTGCTCAATAACTAAAAAATATAGTCCTTTCAAAATGATGGGATTTATAAAAGCCCCCCCCCCCCCCCAAAAAAAAGTTCATTCGCACGGTATTTCCAGCACACATTTTCAAAAGGTTCTTTTCGAGTATTAAAATCTTGCACAATTGGAGACCCAGAGATAAAATATTATCAATATTTTAGCACGTAGGTTCTTAAATGTTTAAAAAAGGAAAAAAAAAAAGTTATATAGAAAACGAACACTACTGCATTCAAATTTCTTCCTCCTGTTTTGTGGATTTTTCGAGCGTCGTCTGAAAAGCATGTAAACATTGAAGTCTTGGTCATACAATGCCAGTAGAAATGTGTGTCACTATTACTATCAAGTCTTGTATTTAATACCTGGTATCTCCTGCACTAGAAGGTCTGGCACCTCTCTAAGCTGTATAAAGATAATGCATTTCTTTTTTAAAATTTGAAAATTTAACGTCATATTGAGGTAGATTTTTCATTATACAACAGCTGTATTTTTGACAAAGTACTGGTTTTTATGTTTAGAATTTTTTATTGGGGCCTGGGGGTTGGGGGTGTGTTAGGGTAGTGGCATAGTGTGAGAGTAGTTTAAGGAGGGTTAGATATTTTTGGATTAAGGTTGTAGTTGATTATACATGTACATTTTTTATAGTCTTCCTTTAATTTATACCTATAGAGTAGACAAGGCTTGATCATGAGTAAAATTATGAGTATATTTTGTAATGGAAAATATGGTCAAGACTTTGCAAAGGAATTCCATTGCTCTATATTAAAATTTGGTTTTGTATGAGGTTTTAGAAGTTTAAGGGCTCCTGTCAACCTAGTAATGAAATGACAGTAGATAATGATAAAACGGCAAGTACTGCTATAAATTTCTAGTAATATTGACACTTCAAGCGGCCAGTCTGACAAGAAACTTATTGAGCCAATTTACCCCCGACAGATTGTTATCAAGTTGGGAGAGTCACATTGTAGACTTACAAATTGCCCCCGATAGAAAGACACCGATCATCTCTGATAAAGAGACTACCTTTTGATATTCTCTTATACTTATGTAATACTTAACTGTGATGACCGTAAACAAGAAAGAAAAGGGGGGGGGGGGGGTGTTTGTATAGACATATAATAGTGTGGGCTTGTTATCAAGAAGTTTTAGGTGTCTGTGTGGTATTAGGATTGAACTGGTTGAAAAACTATGGTAGTGGGTGGTAGTCCAGTACAATAAACTGTACAGGGCTACTTTCGCCCCTGTGTTACTTTCACCCTTCTTCACTTGCTTATAATAGCTTTGCCCCATCGTTGAATTTGCCCAGATATAGTTGTGTTTTAAGAAAATTAATTTGATTCATTGGAGTTTGCCGAGTCTTAAATTTGCTTGCTGAGAACAAGGGCGAAAGGGGTGAAAATATAACAGGGGCGAATATTTCCCTGTATACAGTATATCTGAATTGTCCTTTTCCTTCAATGTTTACAAAATGTAAGTAGCAGACGTCTACGCTAGTAAAAACATATTTAAGCATACAATTATTGTCGTATTAATTACTGAAGGGAAATTGAACAATACACCCACTCCATGTTATTTTGATGTTGACAAAAAATTGCATTCATACGTACTATCGGTACTTTAAAAAAATTGTTTTTCTCTGAAGGTGGTGTGGACTTTGATTGAAGGAACCACTTAATTAAAAGATCAAAATGCGTTTACAACAAGCTCTTGGGGCCAATTACTATAATCACTGAACAGTAGCATCAAACTGAACTGCTCAACTTGATCTTTCATCTATGAAAGTAGTGTGTTTTATAAAAAAAAGTTTCAATAAGGCAAAAAAAAGTTTTACAGAAGGTGTAAGTCCTTGTTTTAAAATTAAAAAATGCAATTATCAATCAGTTATTAAGTTAATAATAGTATTTTTTATTGTTTGATACACTCCAAGTATCAATAAAATGGAATTGTCTACTGTCTAGACAGTAGACAATCATGATAATCAATCCATGAAATGTGGACGTTTTATAAACTAAAAAGTTCAGCGCTCCTTTTTTTAATAACTCTTGACGCCATTGAAAAATTGTTGATGCATGTTGAACTTTGATTTAGAATTAAAATTCATTTTTGAAAGAGGTAACTGAGAAAGAAATGAAATTATGTAGATGTGCATCATCAGATTTACTTGAGATCAGAAAGCCAATTTTTTTTTTCTTCAAACAACAATTTTCTTTTATCACAAAATCCAACACATGACCATTTGAATATGATTTTATCCAAATCCTTTAAGTCATTTTTTATCACGTGTCACAAGCCCATCACTGGTGTAAAAAACATTTATTTTTTTTTTTAAACTCACACATTTCCATTATATCACAAAATCCAACACATGACCATTTGAATATGATTTTATCCAAATCCATTAAGTCATTTTTTATCACGTGTCACAAGCCCACCTCTGGTGCTGTTTCCGGAGATGGAGAGGGGTTTGATTCGACGCTCTGAAGAGTTCTGATTTCCGTTATCACTGTAGTCCTTGTATCGTGCTAGAAGTGTCTGAAGTCTGTCGCCCGTGCCCCGTTCTCTTAAACTCTTGGATCTTGTCACTGGGTCAGACATTCTGACATCATCACTGTGAGAAGGTCTCGAGAATTTCTCCTCCAGACTGTGAGTGGCTGAGGAACTTTTATCCAGCACTGATTTTAGATCTTTCACTATCTTATCCTTGTCTTCTATCTTTTCCTTGGATTGGCGAAGCTGGTTTTCTAGTGTTGCGATCGTCTGCTCTTTCCTTTCAATTTCGCCAACTAGTTTGTGGAGTTCTCCTCTCATGGAAGTTAGCTCTGAGCCAACATCATCAAGGGACTCGGTAATCTGAGCCGGTTGTTTGGTTCTTTCTTCCTCCAGTTCCTCTTTCAGGGTTCGCACCAGGTGTTCAAACTTGATCTTGTCTTTCTGGCTTTGGCTGAGCTCATTTCGAAGACACTCTAGTTTGGCCTCGATCTCACTCATGTCACCACTCACTCTTCCTTGAAATATTCGGTTCGCTTCCTGTTTTTCTGCCTCCTCCAGCTCTTTCCTGAGGTGAACTATCTCATGCTGCAGATCTTCCACCACTTCGTCCAATCTTTTCTTGCTACCTTCAACCAACAGGAGTTGACCATTGATGAGGGCCACCTGTTTTTCTAGTCCCTCTTTTTCTCTTTCAAGAGTTCTCACTTTTTGCTGCCATTTGACTGTATCCTCCCCTTCAGGTCCATACTGCCTTAGGTATTGTTCGTGTTCTTGCCTTAGCTCTTCGCATTTGTGCTGTATCTGGATGATATCATCCTCCAGACGACATCTCTCCTCCTGCACTTTGAATAGTTCTGTTTTTGGCACAACAGTTCCATCCCCACCTACAGCTTCCTTTAGCTCCACATTGATATGTTCTAGAGCCTCATACTTTTCATTGACCGAATCATTCATATCCCGTAACTGCTTATTCACCTGCTGAAGTTCATCCACCCGGGTCTTCAGCTCTTCAATTTGAGGATTTTTGTAGATGAGTTCTGTGTTAGCAAGAAGCTCTTCCTTTTGAGTCACCAGATTATCACGAATATTTTCCAATTCTGCCACTCTTTCTGTCAGGTGCCCATTATCATGATGGAGCTGCTCAGCTCTGATAACCAAAAGTTCTACATCATGAAGTTTGGCTAACTGGGATTCTGAGCTTTGTCTTAGAACTTCATTCTGAGTTTCAAGCAGTTTGATGACTTGTTCATTCTCAGTGTTTGCTTGTATCAACCTCTTGTGTTCATCTTTCAGTCTTTTCATATCATCATAGTGTTCAATCAGGGCTCCGTTATCTTTTTTCAGATCACGGTTTTCCGACTGATGTTTCGATGCAAGCTGCTCCAGTTCTAAACATTTGTCCGATAGAACTTGAATCTCTGAGTCCTTTTGGCTTATCATGGATGTCATGCGTTCACATGAATTCTTCAAGTTTTCCAAATCTTCATGGCTGAGGAGAGCAGCGTGACTTAGATCTGCATCAGCATTGCTGAGTTTTACGGAAAGGTCATCAATTTTACTGACGAGAAGACAGTTCTCATCCTTATAACTGCGAATTTCACTTTGTAATTTCAGAACTAATTCCTTCATTTCTTGGTTTTCTCTCTGAAGGTTTCGACTCTTGGTTTCAGCCACCATATTGGAATAGTGCTCAGCATTTTGGAGTTGTCTGCTTAGTTTGTCTACTTCATCTTGCAGCTTCATACATTCTCTTTTACCCATATCACACTTTTTTTCAAATTCTGACACCTCATTTTCCAATGTACTTGTTCTCTCTAAAGATTTTTCATTGAATTTTTTAACAGATGACAGTTCAATGGTGAGATTGTCATTTATCCCTTTAAGCTCAGCAACCTCTGCTTGACGTTTCCGCCTTTCATCATCACTTTCTTTAAGAACCATTTTAAGTTTTGCAATGTCTGATTGTTGCTCATTGAGTTGATCAGTTTGAGCAATTTTTATTTGGGTCAGAGCCTCTTTGTCAATCAGAAGTTGCTGGTATTTATTGTTGAGATCCATCTTGTCATGAAACAGTCTGTCTTTCTCAGATGAAGCTGTTAAAGCTTTTGATTTCAGGGCTGCCTTCTTTTCTTCTAATTTTTCCATCTGCTTTTTTTGTCTGTGTTTTTCTTCTGATGCTGATTTCCAAGCAGTGGCTAGTTTTTCATTTTCTTTCTTCATAGATTGGGTTACCCTTCGAAGTTCAAGTAGCTGCCCTGATAGTTCTGTTATCTTTCTAGATAGTTCTTCATTTTCCTCTCTAATTTGAGAGTTCAGTTTTCTTAATTCTTTGTTTTCTTCATCAATTGGTTCAATTTTAGAATTTGCAAGATCAACTGACTCTTTTGCAATAGACAAATCTTTTTGCATATCACCGAGGTCCTGTTTTAGACTGTTGTTTTCCATTTCTAGCATACTCAAGGCTTGCGAAGATTGCTCCAGCAAGAGCACGCGTTTCTGATTATCGTTTTCAGCAACTTGATTCTGTACTTGTGCTGTGCGTAAAGCAAGATCAAGTTTGTTGACACGATCTTGCATTTCTTGTCGGATTTTCATGTTTTCTTCCTTGAGTTTGTCTTTCTCTTGCTCAGTCAGCTGTAGGGAATCTATTCTCTTCCTGTACTCATTCTCTCGCTGTTTCAAGTCGTTCACGAGTAGCGAGTTTTCTCGAGCCGAATGTTCTATTTTGTACAGTCTGTCACTCTGCAAGTCCAATGTGCTCTGAGCCTCTTTGAGCTTATACTTTAAGACACAGCACCTGTTCTCGCTGTCTTCAAGGTTTCCCTTGAGGTTTCGGAGCGACCTATCGATAGTCACTGGTGAATACATACTACCGGTATTGTACCCTTCAGAAAATATTGGTCTCAGACTTGCCTGAAATGTCAGTGGACTACCAGGGTGCTGGATAACGTTGGATGGCGCCTTTGGAAAATGTATTTGGCCTGAAAATCCAGCACTGAATCCACTCTCTTTATCCGGAAACACACCTGAGGTCAAAACCACTGGTTCTTCCATTATTTTACAATGTAACAGGATTCACAACAGACACCAATGGGTGAAACCTTTGGAAAACACTCCCAAACACTACCCATTTTCAGATAACTCATGGTCTCCTCAGTAATACTGGGCATTTCATGCCAGAAATGTGCAGTCTGACATGCATTTTTTATAAAACTCCTTAATCATGAATTTTTTTTTTTTGGAGGTAAATGTGTAGGAACTTGCTAACCAGGCACAGAAGACCTAATGCCCCCCTGTACAGTGCTGGCTTAATCTCCCCCTAATTCTCGTCTAATAAGTTAAGTCTCAATGGTCGTGATTCTTTTTCAACTTCGTTATTAGGAACTTTAATTTTCATTCTGTCCATCAAGCTTAGAGATTCTATATACAAAAAATGGATGATAAATATCACTGCACTGTAAATAAAATGAAGTTGCATACAAGATACATTATTTTCTTGGCACCACAAATCAAGAAATGAAGATGTTAATTTTTGGTTACATTTTATCAAATGCATGTATCTGTGAAAATGTTAAGAATAAACATACCGGTATCTGGAACTTGAAATGTATTTGTTCAATTGTTCTGTTAGTACCAGCATTTGTGTTAAATTACATGCATTATCTAATTTAAAGTCATAATTTAAAAATGAAGCAATGCCAAGCAATAACTCTTGTATTTCAGTTTGCTGTATTTTAGGCAGATGTAATTGAATTTTGTTCACTGTATTGGGCATTGAAGATGGATTTGTAATATTATATTGTGTGTAACATCCCATTGCTTTGACCAAATGTGTTAGAATCCTTTGTGAGATATTTAGAATAGTCTAGCTAGGGGACTAAATGTGCAGCTGGCCTGTCAATGAAGTGAGAATGCCTGAGATGGGCAAAGAGGATATTGATTAAACTCCCGAAACTTCACAGCAAAGTTGATGAAAAATGACAAATTTGAAACTTGTTTTCTTGATGGCATCTCAGAAATGAAAAGAAGAACACCTGTAGCATAGGAGATTGCATGGTTTTAAAATTAAAATTAATGCAGGTCCTTAATTTTGTTTCAGATTTCTTGTGTAATTCAATGCTTCTTTAGTAGGTTTCTACTTATTGTCAATAAAGTCAAATTTTTCTGTGTATATCTTTGATGTCATGAAATGACATAGTTTATGACTGAATTTCAGATAAGAACAAAGTGAGGGACCTTATGAAGTTGTATATAAACATGTATATATATTTGTATCCAAAGTCAGCCAGTGTTATTTTATTGCTTCCCAAAAACAAGTACGCCAAACCCTTTTATGGATTGATAATGATTTCTCTCTGTTTGTCCTGGCTCCGCGGTGGGGTGCTAATTTAGCCTTGTTTGACCAGTGTTACAAAGTGCCCGTCCAATATTTCCTTTCGGCTTTTGAAGAACGCAGACGATTTCAGGTTTGGTCAAATGATAATAAGTCGTGTAAATATGAAGAAGGAAGCTCAATACCTGGCAGGGCAAATAAACAGACTTCAAAAGTCTCTCTCTCTCTGTGATATTGAGCCCCTCGACTTGGGAGGATTGGGTGTCATTGCTCAGTGCCAACACTGTTATGTAATGGGTGACATAATCCTCTAGCTCCTAGTACTTGCATGGAATCTAGCGCAATGTGAAAGGCAATCTTATTCCAAAATTAATATGGTTGTGATCGGCACTCGCACAGTGGGTGGGGTTGTCTGTCTTTCAAACTCTTTTTCGGAGTTTATTATTAAACAACTCAATGAAGATGCATTGAAGCTCAGTGAATTAAATCATAAGTTTAAAGCATGCAGTATAATGCTAGTTAAATGTAGTTCAAATTTTGTTGCACATTAGAATCTTGCTGTAAATAATGCAAATTTCATAACAAGGCATGTTTCACCTTTAGGTTAATGCATGCATCAACTTCAGCAGAATTATCTTGATGAACTTGAATGTCTGATGTAGGCATTCAGTGCACATGCATCGACAAGCTAAATTTTTGAATTAAAAAAAAAGCAATTTAAAGTGTATACAATCAAGCGGACTATATAAATTCAGAATACCAGCCATGCAGACTCTCTACATGTATATATTTTGCATGTCAAGTTTAAATGCAAAACACTATACTCATTGACTGCAAATATTTATTACATGTATATCTCTTTTCCTCAATCAAGTCTTATACAAAGATGTTAAATTGTAAAAAAAGCAATTTATGGCCATACTTAAAGTAAGAGATTTACGAAGCGGAGACTGATAGGATTAAAGTGTACTTAAATGTAATTATGGCTATATGCTGAATCCTTTTGGCTTTACCAAAGGATTAGAGTAAAAAGGAAAGTTCTGCTTTTCACGATTGCAGATTAAATACGGTTATAAATGCAAAATCCAATCTGGTCGCGATCATTTTTACTGTTCAGTGCATTGCCATAATGCCATAAAGATACCTGTACAAATCTAGGGAACCATGATAGATTCTTGACATGTTTAGTTCCTAAATCTGTTCAGAGATCAATGATACTTTTGATGTTACATTATATAGGAAGTGTTTTAAAATTTCAAGGTCATTGTACAAAAGGTCAAGGTCAATGTAATAAAAAGGTCAAAATGCAACAACAAAAAATGGTCATTCAACTTTTATTTTTTAAACAATATGACAACATTATCAGTAAAAATAAAGTACATGTATATTAAATATAGATTATACCTACAACACATGAATATTTGAAATGCCGTTGAAATGAGCAAAATTTTCTTTAAAGTGCAAATCAATTAAGCCTTAGTGAACTTTTACAGCATGTCTCACCAATACTGAGAGAGACTGTCTTGCTATCATATATCTCCACTTATAGGCCTCTCAATTCTATACACAATCTCTGAGAGCCAAATATTGATCTCTTTGAACATGAAATCCACACCAGATTGGGGATTTCGTTTTCCCCCTCTCTTTACACATACATATATCTGCTGCTCTACCAACTTTCCCCTCTATCATCTCGGCCGAATACCGGACAAACACATCAATGATACAAATAGGACACATTTCTGATTAATACCAATCGATTGGAAGCCATTGATAGAAGTACAGGGTATTGGAAATTGAGTTAAATGCCAATTGGTACTTTAATTATTGAGCGATTTATCTTCTTCCTTTTCAATTTAGTTTTGTGTGCAGAAGGTTGTAGGGATTGCTGGCCAGACAAGTACCTGATAATTAATTCAAGTTTAATTAGCTTCACTGGCAGAAAACAAATGTACTTGAATTTAATGCTTTTGTTCAACTACCATGCAACCATCCAAGTATGAACTGCAGTACTTCAGTTAATAAATGGTACATGCTGATATGAAGGGGTCATACTAGTTAATTCAATTGAATTAAGCCATCAATCTGACGATTTCATTGTACTTTTCGTATGCATATGAATCCAACAATAATAAAATCATTTACTTTGTTGGGATATTTTTCTGCATTTGGTGTTATTGCCGCTTTATTTGCATTTATATATACAATACTCCTATATATCTTTCTTTCAAAGCTTTTGATTTTAATACTTTTTAATTTTATTTTTTTCTCTTAAAATTGCATCATCATCATCATCATCATCATCATCATCATCATCATCATCACATTATCTGTTTATAAATAATATTTGCACTTTTTTCTTTACAATTTTTCATGCAAGGCAAAATATCTAGAGGGAAAAATGAAACATAGAAAAACTTTTGTGTCAAATCTGGACCAAACACCAAGAAAAAAGTTTGTTGTTGCATATATACCCAATGTTATGCACAGTGATACCACTCAAAGGAGCTATTGAAGAGTTCTGTGTGTTTCAGTTATTCCTCGCTAGTTTACCCAATGTTTGACTTGAAGCGCTAATTAATTTTAACTTATATGACATTAATGGTCCTGGATTAACACTAGACTTGCAATATCCTTCCAAATTAGGACTCTGTATTGTTTAATCTGGCCTGACCTTTTCGGGGTTTTTTAGTTGGGTATAAACTCAATATTTGGAAGTTGATCTGATTAAAATGACTGGCTTATCAATCCATGCCAATGTTGGTGGGATCAAACTCACTGCGGAAAACATTTCACTTGGCCTAAAAAAGAAAAACTTGCACTCATGGGTTTGGGGCTGATATGGAACTCTGAGGAGCAGCTAGCTAGCTATCAAACCGTCTTTATCATCACATTAATACGTCTTCATGTAATCTTATGATAATGTTTATTTTTTTCTTCTGAATGCTAAGATGTTTTGGTAATTTTAAGATTACTTTAGATGAGGACCTGCCATGCAAACTTTGGTACAAATTTTGTATTACCAGAAACTAATTAGTTCCCTTATCATAGTACATGTATATTTAACTTTCACCTTAAAAATGAGGTTTATATGTCCAGTTATGCTTTTAATGTGATCAGCAAATCACAAGTACCGGTAATATCAATTTCATGGGAAAAAATATGCTAAAAGAGTTTGTAAAATTGATATAATAAACTCAGAGGAAGAGTAAACCATAATTTATCGTGTTAAAATAGTTAATTCTAAGCTCTCTCTCTCTCTCTCTCTCTCTCTCTCTCTCTCTCTCTCTCTCTCTCTCTCTCTCTCTCTCTCTCTCACACACACAATTGCCTACTTCTGCAGACTGTCACAAATACTTAAAACCTTTCTGACAAAGAGATAATTTGAACTGGAGACAACAGTATCAAAGATTAGCAGTCGGTTGTTGACACAGCCCTGAGATTATTTAGATTTCATTTAATGCTCAAATTCCATGACAAAACATTCCTGTATACCACTAAAGAGACCAAATTATGAATGAAAACATTTTAAGCCCATTTCAGAAGGCAATTTGCCATCAAATTAACACAGATGATACAAGACTGATTATAGATC
The DNA here is from genome assembly GCF_025612915.1 of Magallana angulata. NCBI lineage: Eukaryota > Metazoa > Mollusca > Bivalvia > Ostreida > Ostreidae > Magallana > Magallana angulata. The sequence continues at coordinate 23,582,710 of NC_069115.1, forward strand.
AATAAAACGTCGTCACATTGCTATAATTTAGCTTCTCTCCATTTGGTGTCTGCTTTTAAAGATTAGATTTTCATGAGGGTGTCAATTTTTTAGTTGGAAGTTTGTTAATGAGATGCGGTTTTTTTTTTTTTATAAGGGAAGTTCTCACAACATTTTTTGAAGTTGATTGAGGTGAATTTATAAAGCTCCCATAGTGCTTTTAAGACTTGGTGATATCCCAGTCAGATTGTGCTGTATGGAAATTCTAATGAGCATGCTGAGAAGGTGAATTTGACAGTTAAATGCTAAACTTTTAACTTTTAAATGCAGTTCCTTAGGGCTAGTCTATCATTATGATATCATCTTTCCAAAAGGATATTGGGTTATTTTTTCATTCATGTTTTTCAAGCTTTAAAAGTTACCTGCATTCCCAATTGACAAGGAATATTTTATGGTGTGTTGAAAACTGCATTTAATATGAATGCACTTAAAACAGACAAATTTATTTACTTTTGATATTACTTGCATCATATGATTTTATATATTCTCTCATGTTGCAACAGCTAAGTGCTGTCATTTGATTCAGGCTTCTGATATTTAACCTCAATTGTTGTTGCTGTCAGACCACTAGTTCAACCAATGAGGAGCTAGCCAGCTAGGTCCCTCATAGAGCAAAGAGGCACCGTGCACCTAAATTAAGAAACCTCAATCTTCATCACCAATACATTGATTTGTCTTATTAAAAACAATATTGAAATTGGAAAGTGACTTTCCAAACAAATGAACAGATTTTGCTTCTTTTTTAAAACATTTTGTAAGAATATGCCATGCATCAATCCCCAAAATATGAAACAGATGCTTATAATGATGCGTTAAAACTTTATTTCACTTATGCGTATGTAGTTGTCCCAGATTTTAATTGTGTCAAACTTTCCAGGTATCCGAGCTATGTGTTATTTACATGTATATAAAGGTGTCTGATGGAGGTATTTGTCATTTAAGAAATTCAAATACAGCACCCATTTAATCTGGATACTTGACCTATAAGAGTATTATTTAGTTAGTTTTTTCGACATTTATACCTTAAGATGCATACAACGATAGATTTATTATGGGCGGAGAAATTTGTGTGCATGACCTTGACATTTTTCACTATTATGATAATTTTATATGTATATTTGAAATAAAAACTTACTTAGAGGCATTAAACTACTATTATTATTACATAAGAATGGTAGCTTAAGATAATTTATACCTTTTACATGTAATTTTTTGACATTTTCGCTAGCCAAGGGTTTCCCATCCCCACCGATCCCGAAGCAGCTAGTGCATGTGGATCAGAAACCCCTCCCTGTCTAGCGAAGATGATTTTTTGATAATGTATATGCATGATTTTATTTGTAAATAGAGTATACAGTACCAAAAGAACTAGGTATTAATTATTTTAAAGCTATTAAACCTGAGGACTTTATTTGAATATGGTACTGTATGGTATAATTAAGAGGGATTGAAAGCTGTGGCAATTTTTGGACTACCTGCTGGTATATTTGATGTCCTTCAAAAGAAGAGCTCTATATAAAATATATTAAGAAAATACTCAAATTCAAAGCTTATATATATGGAACTTTTCTTTACAAAAGAAGTTTTATAGCTTGATTTAAGACATTGTTTCTAAAAATTTAATGTAGATCTGATGGTTTAATTGTTTGTTGACCACCCAGAGCCTAACCTCCTTAAGTTCAGAAACTGTTTATAAGGGAAAGGTGGGTGTTGTTGTGTAAATAAAATATGTGAAAGAGATACCATCCAATAATGTTTTGTGTTTGAAAAGAATGTGAAATTCATATTTTGATGCTATTTACTGATAAGAAACTTTTAATATCAATTTCATATTTTCCTTTTCTGAATGTAACTCAAAGCCCCATGCAGGTAATGTTCTTATCATATTTCTCAGCATTGTCCTTATTTAGATATTTTTATAGAAATAAAAAGATTTGTTAAAAAAACCGATGTTTTTTTATAAAAGAGAATTTAAGATATGCAATTAATGCAAGGTAAAACACATGGATATTATCATAATTAAATTTGAAATATATCAAGTGCTCAGGGACTGAAAATTAATTCTATTGAACTGAAATATATGACTGATATGCATGTAATTCTAATTTTTACTTTAATTAGATGAAAATCTTATAGTTAATTATTTTATTTCAATTTATTGATGAAAGATAAAACTCTGCAACTTTCTTTTTAGAATACGTACAATTAAAGATAAGTCAGTCTAAAAATTATCAATACATTTTGCACCTGTATTTTTAATGTTCATTGATTGTTACAGGATAAAGAAAGTCAGGTGTCATTATCTGATTTGTTGACAAATTTAAAAATGATAAAAGAAACCTTAGAGGATGCCCATAAATATTATCAGGGGCTGTGATGTAAACAAAATATGGCCTAAGCAGTACTATAAGTATAAGAAAGGAGAGATGAAAACAGAGATGCAAGATTAATTTGTTTCTTGGTGTGGTTCATAAATCACTTTTATTTTTATTGTAGATGAAAGGGAAGACATCCAGAAAAGGTCATTTACCAAGTGGATAAATTCACAGCTGTCAAAGGTCAGGCTAAAAACCTCAAAGTCAAATTCAGACATACATTACAGAAGCACTAAAAAGTGAGGTTGTAAGAATGAATTATGATAATTTTTGTATTACGATTCTGGACGGTGGCAGCAAGTGCAGTATATTTTTTGATATATATAGGTAACTGTCATTATTTTGATGAATTATATTGGTACTACCTTTGAATATTAGAGGTGGTGAAATGTCAAGATTTACAATCTTAGTTTAATTTAGTAAATGAAGGGAGAAACAGGAAGACAAGGGTTTAAATTTACTTTCAATGTATTTTTATTAGACAATTTTGTTTTGCTAAAGCGGAACATAAAACAATTAAACTATTAGATGTCTGAAGATTCCTATAGATATCAAGCCTGCACATCTACTGTGAATAAATCAACTAAAAACTTTCACATATTGGACCTCAATCTACACCAATTATCAAAATCAATTTAAACTTCTCTTTGATTGTGGATTTTGTAAGATCTCGATAAGCTTTATACATGTCATGGTCGGAAACCCACGGTCGGACTCGTTTCTCTTACCAAGAAGCGAGACTGACTGTGGGTTTCCGATACGTATACATTTCCGATATGTACATATATACATGTAGACTCTTGGGAATTCTGAATCTTTGAGTGGCAGTTCATTTACATCATATGTGTTGTAGTGTGTGATAATTAAAAGACAGCTCTGCTTCCCAGATGAATTTTATTCAATTCTTATAATGCTTAATTACTGTTTCCAAATACAGGGTATTGTATCAGCTAGACTTAAAAAGTTCAGATCGAGCTGTTTAATGATCTAATTTTCATCTCCATTTATTTATATATCTGTTAGAAATTATATGAACATGACAGATTTAAACTACAAATTATCTGATTTATAATGCAATCTGATAGATTGTAAATTTTAATATGATATTTAATATGAAAGATTTGATTCAAAATGTTATTCCTAGTAAGTCCTTTATTGGGGAATGTTTAACAGTCGATCTATCTTCGTTTGCATTTTTTTTCCCTGAGCTGAGTTGAGATAAAACTACTGATTATAGAGTAAACTGAAAAAAAATAAATATTCATCAAAGGAGTATACGTATGAATTTTGAGCAATTTTAGCATAGCTACATGAAATTACCCCCAATATGGCTTGCTTGGTTGATTAATTGTGAAAGCGCCAGGTTATGGTAAGAGAAATATCTTGTAAAACGTGTTAATTTACACATAGAGGTCATTTATACATGTACATGAAATATGCAGTAAAGAACTCATTTGTGTAAATTTGATCTGCACTATGCAGGTACTCACTTACATTAATGGCATTTCTAGTATAAAATGTGTTCATGTACGTCACATTAAAGGATGGCAATGTACCTAATGTATCTATCTTAAATTGTGTCGACTCTGAAGAACAACAGCAGAAATATTTCTGTACATCTATAGAAGATGAATCATTATAATTATTTGCCCCCCCCCCCCCCTCAAAAAAAAAAGCAGGCACCCTAATGTAGCCCTCTCCAATTTTTTGATATCTGATGCTTAAGTAGCTGGCAAAACAAAAAACAAAAAAAACAAAAAAAATTAGGGAGAGGGCTACATTATTGCAGCTACCTAAATATACTGCACAGGTGGTGTTAAAGATAATTTGATATTGCAGTCTATGTCACATTTATGTTCAAATTACTAGTAAGATTACCAGTTCTCCCATGCATAATTATTTCATCATTGCAGCAACTTTATATGACCATATGTCATAATTAATGTTGAAAAATCTGATTGCTTTGAATCTTTCCAAATTAAGTTTTATTTATAATGAAAAATAAGTTTATCTTTAGTGATCGATATAAATGCTGTAAACCAACTGATATATTTATGGCAGAGTTTGTTGGTGGTGTTTCAATGATAAACTAGTCTGCAGAAACTGTTAAAGAGACTGTAGTCAAATACATATATAAATTTCAAACATTTTTTTAGAGGATTAGTTTAAAGTTTTTTTTTCTCGAATCTCAGCATCCTTTAAAAATTTCTTTTGCACACCATGCATACACGAAAGAGCATAATTCATGTGTAATTCATGCAATTCTTGCTTATTATACTTATTATTTAATTCCACTTCAATTCATGAAAGTTTTGTTGAATAATTTCCACCAACTTTTTACATTTGGAATTAAATTGTGGATATACTGAATTCTTTCTAATTTTTCAGGCTGGACATTCCTTGGTAACAGATTTATTTTCCGATCTCAAAGATGGCACCCTCCTTCTGTCCTTGCTGGAGGTCCTCAGCGGCAAAGCTATGGTAGGTCAAGGTCACTCATAACTCTGAAGGTCATGGTAAAATGTTTATGTTTTGATGACACTTAAAATATTTTACAAGTATTTTTTCATTTCTCTATATAAATGATTGAGTGACTAGTTGTTACAATCTGACCTCATTTGTACAGAGAAATAAATATATAGGACTGTTAGATAGATATATAAAAGTTGTTTAATTTAGGACACAAGCTAGTATTGGTTAGTTTTCCCCATTCAAGAAAATTTACGTTAAAACTTAATATGATATCGTTTTAATAAATATCCCATGCCAATATGCAATATTTCATAAAAGCAAATTTATGCCAGCAAATTCAATATTATGGAGCCAGGTTGTCAATAAAATTAAGTTTATGTGCCAAATAATTGCAATGTCATGGACTCTAACAATCAAGTGCATGTTACTGCATCAAATTACATAGAAAATCAATGTCAGCTGAACAACAGATGTTCAGTCAATAAAGCAGTTGGATGATGTTTTTTAGACAAAGTATTTGCTTTGTTCACATCAATGACAACTTGTGACTGATGAATAGATTTTAATTGTGATTTGGTATTGATATTAGATATAAAGCTATTTTATGTATGACATTAAGATTTGCTTTTACTGCATGGTGCCTTGCTCTTGTGTAATGCAGTTTTGCATCAACCGTACATACCATACTTACACACAGACGGACGGACAGACAGACGAACAGACGACAGAGATTTTGACTTGTTGGGAAAATAGCAGTAACAGCTAGTTCATAAAGGGTGTAAAAATTGCTCAAATTATTGGCTGAAATGTCAAGGGAAAGGAATTTTTTAAGATCTCTCTCTTGGAAATATTTATAAAAAATAATGAGTAGAATTTCTGGCGAATATTTATACCTGAATTCTTTTTCTAGATTATTGTAATGCTCATGATTGAAAGACCAACTTGTGATGAAAAAGTAATTTATATAGAGCAATACTTATGATATGAATTTTTTCTATCCAGATTTTTTTTTTTAATTTAGTTTCTGAATTTAGCTTGACTGAATGTGTATTGAAAAAAACCTTTGGTTATTACTGCTGAAGTGGGTATAATCCCATTGTCAGTGTTGTAGCCATTTGATCAATTCCATAATACCAGGTAGTCAACTCAATCGTGTTTAAAAGTGATGCGCTAAATAAGCCCTTGATTAGGAAGGCATCTGAAGCCGACCATATACAGTAATGCGAGAGGTACAGGAGGTCGATTCAATTGATTACTAGAGGCAACCTCTAATGCTAAAGAAAAATAATAACTGTTTTTTGTGTCTTTTTTTGGAAGGGTAAAGAGAAAGGACGCATGCGAGTTCATCACATCAACAACGTCAATCGAGTGCTGGACGTGCTCGCTCAGAGCTACAATGTGAGTCATGCCATGTGTGTCCAGATATAATGTCCACGTAATTGGAATTGATGTTGTTTAAAATTGGTTTGGGGAGATTTGGGGAGATCCTGAGATAATCTGAGGGAAGTTTGGTTACTGCAGATGTAAAATGTCACCATATCGCCAATAATGGGATCAATTTCAGGAAATGGTTTATATGCCAAGTCAGTAGCATTGTGGCATGAGGAAACAGATTTATTTCACTTAGACTCTTACTAGGGCTATTTCTGAGTATCATTAAGAGCTAGATATGAGACAGTATCACACTTTTTTGTACTTTAATGGTATTGATTTTAGGTAGATTAATATCTTATGATATTACTTTGTGTTGTTGATGGAGAAAGCAAGAATTGATGTACCAGTAAATAAAGTGATATTGGTACATCAATCTTTTTATGAAGTTGACAGATTTAAATGTTTGCTGTATTCTAAAGTTAGATTTATTGCCAAATATTACTTTTATACATGTTGAGGGATACTCTCATTTGAACTTAAATTTTTTTTTCTAGAAGAGAAATATTGTAATTTGCAAAACTCTTTAATGAAATATTGATATACAGGTACCAACTAATTAATCAAATCATTGTGGAAGAGAAAAATATATTTTTCTTTTTGTACTACATTAAAGCTAGCTGTGTCAAAGTACAATTAGTTAAAATAATGGAAATCTCATATGCAAATCAAGTTTACAGAAGCAGACTGAGGGGAGGAAAGTTATATAATAAGGAATGTTAAAGCACAATTTTAGTACATGAAACTACTGTGTAACATTCTGATGCATCTCCTTAAGCATGTTATACCATGATTTTGTAGATTAAACTGGTCAACATTAGCAGCAATGATATTGTGGACGGGAACCAGAAACTGACCCTGGGACTGGTGTGGAGCATCATCCTCCACTGGCAGGTGAGTCAGACCTGTCCCAGTATATTGTTATATGTAAGATGTAAAATATTACACAGAGAACCATAATGTGTCATGATCTGTAAGACTGATAGTCTGCCCAACATCCAAAGAAATTCCCTCCAGTACTGCATTTTCCAATTAAACCTCAAGTAGAAAGAGTGAGGTTTTCATACAGTACCAATCAGACCCAACCTAACACCAGAGTAAACCCCAACTAAACCCCAGGTTTACTTTTGGGGTTTACTCTGGGTTTACTTTTTGAAAATTTGGGTCCACTCAGGGTTTACATTAGGTTTACTCGAGGTTTACTTTGGGTTTACTTGGAAATTGTTTTTGAGGTTAATTGTACACACTGAAGTGTGGAATAGACCCGTATTTTATCTTACCATCCTACTGCCTGTAGTTCCTGCCCCTCGTATATTCCGAATACACAGTTAGTCTCTGCTTTCAGGGGTATATTTCTGACAGGGTTTACTCTCTGTGTCCACTCTGGGTTTACTTTGGGTTTACTTTGGGTCCACTCTAGTAAACCCGGAGTAAACCCAGAGTAAACCCAGAAAGTACACCCAGGGTTTAGTTGGGGTTTACTTTCTGTTAGGTTGGGTCTGATCGGTACTGTACCACACAGATACAACTATTACCTTGCTGTCTGTATGGGGTCACAGGCCATTCACCTCACTCCATTTTCTCAATCAAGAGTTGAGATTGTGAGACTATCAACCGTACAGAAAAAGTCTCACAGTACTTCACTGTATCCAAGTATTACTGTACACAGTGACTATTTTATGTTTAAGGTCAAGGACGTGATGAAGGACGTGATGGACGACCTTCGACAGACCAACCTTGAGCGGACCCTGCTGACATGGTGCCGACAGTGCACAGAGGGATACCAGGGCGTGGACATCCACAACTTCACCACCAGCTGGAGGGACGGGCTGGCCTTCAATGCCCTCCTCCACCACTTCAGGTGACCCCAGTCAAAGTCTCTTAAGCTTGTCATTACTGTGAACCACTTTTATTCATGTGCGAAAAAAATTTTGCGAGGTTTAGGAGAGCCTCGATCATCATTGTGACTAACGCTAAATCTTGCTGTCATGATATGTCTCTTATTTATTTTTTTAAGACAATCTATATCATGATTGTAAGAATTAGTCGCTGCAAACTAGTTTATCTCCTGCAAATTGCAAAATAAATTGTCCCGAATAATAGTTGGTTTATAGTAACCGAAATGGCATTAAGTCAACTCCCACGCTTTTTTTGCTGACCTCAATGACATTGTCTCAAATATTTGGCTGTATGACATTCTCTTTTTCTCTGGTAGAGGAAACAATTAGACATATGGAGGTTTTGTACTTATTTGGTTAATCAAAAGGTCAAAAATTCCTGTGATTTACTGTATACAGGGAAATTTTCGCCTCCATTTTATTTTCGCCCCTTTCGCCCTTGTTGTCAGCAGGCGAATTAAAGACTGGGAGAAGTCTAATGTCTCAAATTCTTTCTCTTTTTAAAAATTGTGTCTTGGTGAGTTGAAGACAGGGCGCAACTGAATGCAAGTGAAGGAGGGCAAAAATAACATTGGGCGAAAATAACCCTGTATACAGTATAAGGTTCATGGACATTATTTAGGATACTCTTGGTTGTACATGTAAATTTGCATATGCAAAATATGTATATTCTTTTAAAATGAAATACTTCAATGAATCAAATTTATATTGAAGAAATTCTGGTCATGACAGACTACCTCATGCATATTCATCAATGCAAAAAATCCACTCCAGTTTTATTTTTATATCATAATACTTAAAGGTTTGTTGAATGATTCAATTTCAATAATTTTTTTCTATTCCTTCAATATTGCAGGCCTCAGCTGTTTGTGTATGATGATCTGCTAAAGAATGACAATGAAACCAACTTGGAGCACGCATTTCGTATTGCGCAGGATCACCTCAACATAGACCGACTTCTAGAACCCGAGGGTATGAAGGAAGGAGTTATCTCCCTTGATACTAAATGTATCAGGGCTGGGTTCAAAATTTATGTGACTTAGTCTAGCCACTTAAATGTGGATATATAGCTCTTTTGAAAGGACCACTTGCTTCTTGGTTAGGTCTAGACTGGGAAAAGACAATTTTATCTCTAAGCCTGGCTGGCGAGACATAATATTTCATTTTCAGGTATAAATATATTGTAAATAATGTCGTTAACTTACTAACGGTGACTAGCACTTAAAAGTGGTTAGGGGTACTTGAATCATGCAGAGATCTTTGTAAATCGGGATCGGGATGTATGCCCTAAAATAAAAAAACGAATTTCTGACAAAATGGTGCAATATAGAGCTCTGCTGGTAAATTCAGGGCCAATGTGATGGTCATACAGGTTTGATTACCAGTGTCAGATAGCTTCATGTGTAAAGCACTTGACTAGAAATTGAGGGGATCTGGGTTCGAATCCTCATCTTGTTCGACATTATTTCTCCCATTCCTTTACAAAAAAACGACAGCTAAGAATTGCCTCTGTTTATCTGCTAGACATAAAGAATACCAGAATTTTACCTACCAAACACATAACAGTACAGTTTAGTACTAATGTACATGGTGCAAAAAGTCTGCAATGTTAATTACAAGTATCTATTCATTCATTCAGATTAAGTGGATGAGTAAATTGGTTTTAGGCTATTTCTTTCTCGAGTGTCTCGATATTATGTTAATGCATGCATCAATCACAGTTTTGTCATTCATAAAAGCAGTACACATTAGCCTACCTAAATATACATGTAATTATTAGTCATAGAATATGTACGGTTTTGATGTGGGAATTTATTGTATTCTTAATTCTTTGCATTTATTTTATATTGGAAAAGGGGGTGTTAGGGAAGCATCATCATATTGAACATGATAATATATTTATAATTCAACATTAATTTGATACAAATTAATTGATTCATTCCAACAGAAAATTTAGTTACTGCTATCATTCTGTATTGAATTTTTTTTTCATTGATCGTTTATTTGAAATGATGCTGACCATGTTGTGTTTTAGATGTCAATGTAAAGACTCCAGATAAGAAGTCCATTATGATGTACCTGATGTGTTTTTTCCAAGTCCTCCCCCACTCCAACATCCCCACCCCCAGCGACGACCTGCCCCCCTCCACACCCTCATCGGCTACGGATAACCGCAACTTCCAATTCACTGACCACAACAGTAACAAAGAGGTAAGTCAGAAGGGAATGCTGGGAAATGGGCGAAAGGCCAGTCGGAATGGAAAAAGGTGTTAAACCCTGGAAAATGGGTGTCAATCCCTGATGGAAAAGATTAGAAATGCCCATTAATCTCAGAAGGGAATGATGGGAAATGGGCAACACACCCTGAAGAGAATAGTGAAAAATGGGCATCACAGCCTAAAGGGTATGCTAGGAAATGGGCATGAGACCCTGCACTGAATATTGGGAAATGAGCTTTAGATGCTGGGAAATGGGCTAGCTGAACCCTGAAAATCAGGATGGAAAGCTTAGTGATAGGAAAAAGATGCTCAAGTTCCCACCTTTGTTTTTTGTGTAGAAAGCAGTTTGCATGAGGAAAAAGAATTCAGCTCATGAATGTTTTGGCCAATACTGAATGTATGTGTTCCATGAAGAAACTAACTGTTACAACTGTTAGAAAAGGTCTCAGAGTCTGTATTCAGTTAATTGAAGTATATATTTTATAGGACTCTTTAAAATTTTATGTAATCAAGTGAATTGACAATCTTTGTCACAATAACATGCAAAATTATATTTTGCATAATTCTTTTGATCTCTAGAATCCTGCTGGATAACTGTGAAAGACATTTAACTGTTGAATAGAAATGAAAACTGATAAACATCAAACTTTTAAATGGCTGGTATATTTTCAGTTGACTGTCATTGTTGTTTAAAAAATTGAAATAACACCTGTTTTAAGCTGATTTATTATGTGTACAGTTCTATCAATACCCCTCACCGCTGATAAAGATCTAGATCACTTAAACGCATTATTGCTGAATAGCATTAGGTTTCACATTGCCAGGAGGACTGGAAGAGTTATCTCCCTGAAAAGCACACTTTTATTGATTGACTCAATTATTTTGGGAGGGAGGGAGATAAACTTAAATAAAAAACAAATAATGTGAAAAATATATTGACTTGTGCAACATTAAGATTTTACTGAATTACATTCATGGGAATTTTATGAAAGCTATAAGATTTTGAATACTGAGATGTTCCCCAATGTTTCTCTGCAGATTTATTGCCCTTATATAGCGCTCTTCTGTTTTGGAGATAATATTGTTTTGTTGATAAAGTTTTTGACGAGGGCATGACATTTCGGTTGTAGTCTTCTTTTTAATTCTTTTTTGTGACACCTTGGAATTAACAAAAACACAAATATGCAGTAAGTAATACAGAATATTTAAGTACAGAGACTGTAAATAAGTTTGAAGAAACGTCTTCCATACAATGACCCAAAAAACAAATGTGGGGCGTCGAGATGATATGGAATGCACTGTACACTACACATGCTTTTTTTAACCTTCGTGAAGAAATACTTGTATAGTTATTGAAGTTTATAAATTGCTTTATGGGAAAATGACTGTTGTAAACGCTATATTGCCATTGTTTTGTTTTATTGGCAGAAGTGATAAAAACATGAATTTATCCTTGTATTGATTTTAATAGCTACTATCTGACTATAGCTTGGGACAGTGCTGTATGGAAATACATGTAGGACAGCGCTGTTCCTATTCAATTTTAACAGCAAAGAGTAGGATTATTTCATGAATAAACATTTGAACTTTTTTTTCTTGCATTTTATGAAATGAATGAAAAATGATTTCATATTTATTGAAATTTTTTTTATATCAATCTTAAATGTTTTTAAATTAATGCCCCATTGTAAATGACTGAGAACAGAAAATTTTGAGTAAAATCACAAAGTGCTCAAACTGTTTTATTAGAGTCATATCCTTCATTTAAGATTTGGGTTGTTTAGTTGCTTATGAGGTCCAAAGATGCTATGGACACAAACAATATTATGAATTTATAAAAACGATGTAAATAAAATTACGAAACATGGACTCAGATTAAGCTGATTTATAGACTTGGAATGGAATGTTGAAATATTATTTATTGACAGTGATATGTACCAATAATAACAGCTTCAACATGTTCAAATCCATGATAGAAAGGTAATAAAAGTTTTTGAATCTTTGCCATATAAAGTTCAGAACTGCAGTTCTCGAAATTAAAGGACAATACCCTTTTTGATCTCATTAGTAAAACAATAATACAAGGCATATAGGACAATAATTTTCTTTTGTTTTGCTTTTTAAAGGTTGTTTTTCCAAATACATAAACTGCTAACATGAAACATGAAAGCCTTTGATCTAATTAGCCCCCCCCCCCAAAAAAAAATTTTAAAAAATGACCGAAGTTGTTAATAATTTCCCTTTTTTGCCCATTAGACCAATGAGAAACTTTTTAAAGATATTTGAGATCTACAGCAGTTGATGAATTGCAGTTTATAACAGAATTTGGAAGTTAATTGAATGATTTCAATGCCTTGTGATATGTTTTTTATGTGTGTATGTTTGGAGCTCTGTTTGGGATCTTGTTCATACTCAGGCACCGGGCTATCAGCAAAGTCAATAATCTAACAGCTGTAGCTTTAATGGAAAAAGCATAAGGAACTCGGCAAAGAATATAATTAGGGTCCATTGTTATCGTGATGTAACGGCTAGAATTGAATGATCAGCAAAATCTTTTACCAAACACTCACACAAGGCAAAATCATTGTAACTTTGCAGGGCCATGCAGGCATATTGTTTTAATAAGGCGGATTTTAATTTCTTTTTTGCTTGCTTGTGTGCAATGACTCATTCAAGACACTGATCTAACCAAAAGTGGTTTCTCAGTTAAGTCCATAATGAGAGAGATTTAAAAGAAAGAGCTTAGTATTCCTGTATTACGTACCTTTTAATCCCACCAGGAGTCAGTGTTATGGACTTTAAGGCGACATTGCAGATGTAACGTTTTCAATTTTTTCGTATTTTACGTTTTCATTTACTATTAACTTGCATCAGATGTCTTGGTATTAACCGTTCTTTGATTTTGCTCTCAGTGGATTGGTACTAAGTTCTGGTGTGTTGAATCAATGTTGTGCAAATATTGGGCTCAATAAGGAAAGGGGGGGGGGGATTGAGAATGTTTGGTGAGTCAAGGCGAGCATTGTTTTGCTGGTGTGTAATGCCATATGTTGGAGTTTTTCGAAGAATGCATGTGCAAGGGTAATTATAAAGTTCAAGGTAATTTTCAAAGTTCAAGGTCAGATTAATCATCTAAAGGATTTGATTGGTTTATCTGTCTGCCATACTGAGGGGCAAAGAGTTTACTGTTTTGGGCCTGTAACTTCAAGTATGTATTTCAATGGAACCCTTGAGGTATTGTCAGGATCATAAATGGAAATTCGGCCATATTGGAACCACCACTAGTAGGGATTTTATGGGATTTGCAAGTCCCCCCCCCCCCCCCCCCCCCCCCCCCCCCCCCCCCCCCCCCCCCGAAAACACTACAGAATAAATTATTTGAATTCTGGGATTGCCACCAAGCATAATTCCTTAGAATTATGGAGATGGCTTTAGAATTTTTTTTTAATCTACGGAACTGTCAAAGAATTTTGTCATGTGGGAGGTATTCTTTTTTATATTACTAAAGTAACAGAATTAAATCCTTGGTGAATTGTGAAGATTACTGATTTACCATTGGGTTCTGGATCTGATCACTGTCTTATTGAGTCTCCATTTTTCATGGACTTTTTAGTTGTTGACCTTAGTGAATGCATTGACAGATGATATTATAATTATACTGAGTGCTGGAGTGCTCTCCACTTTCAAGTTACGAAAAACCCGCTAGATAAGTTTTGTGTCTTTTCTTTTTGTTGATTTCTTAATACATCAACTGAATTCATTCCAATGAAAATGTTTTGTTGGTGAATTTCAACAGTATCAGATTGCTTTTAACAGTGTATGACCCTATTAGTAAAACGTTAACGTGTACTTGAGTTAATGCATTAGACATCTGTAATGATAATGGTCAGATTTATATCTCAGGCAGAAAAAAAATTCTAGATAGAAATTTTGTTCACACATGTAACTAGTCATTTTGTCTTTTTCTTTCCTCTATTTTATGGGAATGTTTGATTTAATTAAAGACTATGAATTGAAAATTATTCTTTTTATTCAATACATATAGGGTATCATAAATCAAATTACCTTTGAAAATTCAGAATTATTATATTCATCTGCTGATTATATTATGACTTACATACTTTCAATATTTCTGATATTTAGGATTTTTTAGGGCTTTCTTGTAATTATAGTTCGCAGGGTTTATAATGCCTCAAGTGTCTGGAATGACTTTGTGAATTCCATTCATTCTGGTAGACTCAGGAGATACAAACATCAAAGAAAAAAAAAATAAACACAGTCATACGATTCTTTGTTTTACCAATTACATAACACAGATACACATTCTATTAAATGTAGGTCCATAATTATGGTAAGATTTGAAGTCAACATTTTAGGAAACAAGACAAATTTTTACACACACATTCTCTCTCTCTCTCTCTCTCTCTCTCTCTCTCTCTCTCTCTCTCTCTCTCTCTCTCCTGGCAGTATTCAGAGTATTGACCCCTTTAGGATTATTTTATGGGTAAACATTTGTTCTGAGACACTGCAACATACTACCAACCATCTGGCCACTGCCCCCACCCTCCCCCAAGCCACATCTCAGAATACATAGCGGTATATACACAAGTATTTTGGATGCTGATGGAACTTGTAATCTTGGTTGCCTTTCATCAAAGCTTACACGCAATAGCCATTTTGTAATTATTGTCAAGTTTATGTGCCAAAAAACGAAGTATAAAAAATGTTTCTGGGGTGTTGCAGGTATTGTTGAATTTGTTAATGTGTTCATATACAGGGGTTCTATTTGTGAGCTGCATCTTTTTTTGTGCAAGTTGAAGGTCATTACATGTACTATCATTAAATTGACTTAGAGTACTGGATTTTGGTTGAGGTCTGACATTTTAGAAAAGGGCTTTCTGCTTATAATGGATAAAAATGACTATGGTATGTAGTATACTAAATGATTGTTTACATTTAAATACACTGTAATTTAAGCACGGATTGGAACAGTCAATTTTAAAAATATACCTGTTGGCAAGTCCATATTCAGTACACAATATGATTATGTAACACATTTTACACCTCATTTTCTATCAATGAATGAAGGCATGTGACCAATGTGAACTTTTTGGGTTGATGGTTGACTTTTGTTAAAAGATACCTGGAGAATGTATATATACAAACATTTAATAATGATCGCCTACGTGCCAGAGAGCTCATTGTGAAACTGGAAAAGCCTTGAATAACGTCTACTGATAATTCGGTGCTGAGCAAAAATATGATAAACAGAAGATAATTTATACAGTGAGAAGCTAGGGGAAAGAAAGGTTTTGGAAGAAATTGTGTTTTCTACTGAACAGCCATGCAGAGAGAAGATAAAAAATAAAAAGAAGGCTGAGTTCTGAGTTCAGCATTGGGATCAGTAGGTATCTAGTTCAAAGGAAGTGTATCGGGATTTCTGTGTCGAATATGTTTCCGTCGGAACTTAAAGGTGAAATATTACAGAGCCCCCATGAACATATGTATTGAAATGTTACGAGAGCTTGTGTACACTTCTATTTGCGTATGGATATAGGTGCAACGCTGCCTTCATTCTTTGGAGAAAACCAGGATAAGATTTGAGTGAGCCATTTAAGCCCCCTTTTTGACAGGTAATTGGCTTTAAATTTGTGGAAATTTGGGGTATTGGTTTTCTGTAATGCTTCAAGAATTCAGAAAGCAAAATACTCGGCATACTTCCGCTTGTAGGGACTAAGGGACCAATGCAACCAAAACTCGCATGAAGCTGACAGAAATCTTATTGAATTAGATGATTTTAGGAATTTTTTTGAAAGATCTAGTTGAAAGAACTGGGCTCTCAAGTTAACTTTCACAATTCAATGTCAAATTGACTGCTTGCTGTGTCAGCCGATATTGCACTGCCTCCATTTAAGATTGTATCTTCTATAGATCACGTAGAAGGAATTTGATGAATAAGTGTGATATATAGAGATTTCTGAGAGCAAATTGAGGCACTTGATAATGAACTAAACAGAATCCAGAGGGACTACATGTATACGTAGCAATGCAATATTGTAAGATAATTTGGAGTTGTTAATATTATGATCAAGTTTAGTGAAACATTCATGTACTGTGGTTTCATTAATTTTCAAGGGTATCAATTTTCGTGGATAAAGTGAAAATCACATTTTCAAGGATACGTAAATTCGTGGCCAATGACCCTTTCAATAGAAAATGTTAATAGAAATTACACTTCAATGAACATTAAATTTCGTGAATCAACTTAACAACGAAATCCACGAAAATTGGTATTCAACGAACATTGATGAAACCACAGTATCTTTTAGAAAAAGAAATTCATACCGAGTATTGCAAATACTGAGTTTATCAGTTTCCAGATAAGAAGGTGTTTACTACTGGTATAAGCACGTGTATGTAAGCTATAGTCTCATTGTTTTGGTTTTTTTTTTTTTTATGAAAAAAAGGTAATTGAGCTGTAGCTGTAAACAAAGAGAATGTAGGCTTATTTGTGCATCCGAACCATTTGCCTAGAGCAATACTAATTAAGATTTGATTGACTTAATAAGTTAATACAAAACCAATAATGTGACCAAATATGATCAAATTGTCATAAACTTTCTCGAATAATAAAGTTACCATTTAATTGTCTAAGATGTTAATATTGATATCCATTACAGATATAATAGGCAGGATATTATGTTTAGAATAAGCAGTGAATGAGCAATGCACTTCCGGTAATGGAACCTGATATCGTTGGTGTAAACTGATTTCACAGGTGATGGGGAGAGATTATGTAACCCAGCAGCCAGTGTGCATGATCACCGTATTCACTCATTTTACTGCCCAGGGCACATAGAGATTTGTTAAAAAGATTAAAGTGTGTTTGCTGTCATGCATTGGTCTATTAAAGGGGCTGCATGACTGAGGCCATGTTTAAAAATATATTTATCTCCTTAAAAAGAAGAATAGCTCTGTTAATAAAGATGTTATAGCCAGGACATTTATACAGCTGTTGCCTTGAAAGCTAATAAAATTATTAGGAATTTTGCTTTACTTAACAATAGTTAATGGCTTAGAAGATCTTATGTAAGGGAGATATGATTGTTAATTTGTTGGCCATCAAGCCTCCTTAATTTTTGATTTTTAGTTTTGTGTGACTGAAGGCAAAGGAAGCAAATATTTCTTAATGAATTTCTTTTTGCACTCTAAAATTAATTTTATTTGAGTGACAATTGAATTTTTTTTATTAGTGGAAATGGTGATTGTTTCATGTCTTATAGTGAATGCTGACTAGAAACTGAATTGTTATTCTTTTGCAGTACGATGAAGAATTTTGAAATTCTAGAGAATGTTTCCTTCCTCATTGTTTTACCATTACGTGTATTTTCACATCTGATGTTCATAAGCTGGTGATGGAAGTCTAATACTTTTTCTCATACTTAGTTGTCTCATGCATTTAGAATAAGCAGAGTTATTTAGTATAAATGTCAAAAGTTGAAAATGTCTTCATGAGTAATCTTGATTCTGTATTTTGCACAGTACCAGATGTGTCCACTTTTGTAGCAAACTTTGAGAGAGAGAGAGAGAGAGAGAGAGAGAGAGAGAGAGAGAGAGAGAGAGAGAGGGGGGACCTCTTTTGCAGTCTTCTTTCCCAGATGACATACTTGCACGTTTATTTTTAATCTCAGTAATGTGGTCAAGTTGATGCTGCATGCCATTTCTTGCATATTCCCTTGGTGGAATATGTAAATCATCATCTTGTTGCAATGGGTTCTGCAACGACCTGACTGCTTGGAGTTGTTTCTTGCTATCGTTTTGATTGTTTTGCATAATTCATGAAAGTTATTTTGGCATATTTGTTGACTGGATTAACTTATTGTCTGTTGTGAAATCTTGCTGCCTAAGTTTTGTCAAGTCTTTTTTGGCTAGTCCATATTTTGGTATTACCCTTCACTAAACAGAAAGGGTTTAGAGTTCAAAGTGTCAAAAAACAAAAACAAAAAAAAATTCAAAAACTTCAAAGTTAAAATTGCAGCTTTAGATGAATTGAAAAGCAAAATAAGAATGGCCTTGAAATAATTTCACATAGTGTTCAATATCATCAAGCATTTTGATAAAAGTTTTAAAAATACTCTGCTACTTAATTTAGTTGCTCTTGTATGCTGTTTTTTCGAAATTTAATGTGTTAAATGTATTTAGTGCAGCATTCTGTGGGATTCCTTTAAATGCATCTGTAATTAAGATTTTCTCCAAGATCTGGTCTCGGAAAACTTGATTGAATTTAAACTCTTCTTCCTCTGATGAGGCAGTTATCAATATTTTTTGTTGGCAACTAGAGCCTAAATGTACATGTATTCATGCAGGTAAAGAATAAGTGGAAAAATCTTCAGACATGCATCTTGGGGAGACTAGTAGGGTTTTTTTTAAAGTTATTTTACATGCAAATGAAAGGGAGAATAAAAATCTGGTTGTAGAGGACACAAATTGAAGAACAACGGGACCAGATTACATGTATTACTTTTACTGCAAGTGGCAAACCTGTCAAAATGACATGTCCTTTAGTGGGTTAGTTTGTGATCTTAATCCATTTTGTTCATTTAATATTAATCAATTGTAATTTCATTGTTCATTAGTCATATCAATCATTTGTTGTCTAAGGAGTTGGTTATCAATTAAGTCAAAATCCATTTAATGATTTAATTTGGTAACAGCTAGTTTATATTTTGGACAACTTTTTGCCATTCAAAGACAGCAGCTAGAGATACTCAAAGAATTCTATGTAAAATCTTTGACATGTGCATGTATTAATTATTTTAAAGTTGCTTTAGCAGATGGAAGTTCGTGAAGAAAAGGGATTGATCTAACAGAGATTGGTTTTTTTTCTTCATTCAAGTTGATTTTGCATAATTCATCAAAGTTGTTGGCATTTGTTAATTGTTTGTTGTCTGTGATGGAATCATGGTGCCTGAACAAAGTAAAGGGTGTTTTTTTCTCTGATCTTCTCTGATAGGTTGATGCTTATATTAATTAAGATGTCTCTTGGTATACAAATGTCTGCCTTATGAAAAGGATTACAATAGACTTCTTAGTTTTATTTTTTTTTAAAGAAAGATACCTGAATAAATTTAAGCAAAATTTGAGTAAAATATATGGATTACTTTTCAGAGAAAATGTTAGTCGAAAAATGGTTCTGAAATGAAAAAATTCAATCCATCGAAGGCATGGCGAATAAGTTAGTTCTAGCAGAGGTGACCGATCTTCTGAGCTCGAGTGATCATTCAGTTCAATGTGAATTTATGAAATCTGGCCAAGATTTGCCTTTAATCTTTTCATTAGTTAGAGCTGACAATTTTCAGAAGAATTTTATCCTCGTTTCACTTCTATAATCCACTTCAGAACAGAGAGAAGTCCTACCATCTCTGCCAAGTTCTGCACTTTGGAGTTCTTGGGATAAATATGATCTAAACAATTTTCTGCAGATATTCAAAGTATTTTTTTGTTTACTGGTTTATATTATAGGAGAAATTTGTTTCCAATTAAGCAGAAATGTTCGGCGTGTTCCTAGAATTCTTAGAAGTTTAGAGATTTTGTCAGAGGGTTGAAAACCAGAATTATTTATGACCAAAAATTAATAGAGCAATTAGAGGTTTTGTTTTTGAGTTTACCATGATGTTAAAAACTACAACAATGAAATATTTTGAAAAAAATTGTAATAAAGGGTATTCTTTCTGCATAGAGTTGATTTATCTATGATAGATCTGTGTAAGTATTCTTGATCAAAAGGCTGAAAAAATAGATCAAATCTCTCTCTCTCTCTCTCTCTCTCTCTCTCTCTCTCTCTCTCTCTCTCTCTCTCTCTCTCCACCTCAGGTAGTGGTAGTTCATAAACACATTGATAACATTGGAGGAGAGGTAATTGTAGAGATATGGACTGGGCCGCAGAGAGACACAGCATGCCTTAACTACCTGATGACACACTAGTATCCTGTTCTTATAAGAGTGTTCACTGTATCAGAAAAAACTAACTGTTGTTTAGCAGATAGAAAAAAGATCCGATTTCACAGCAGGTATGAACAACACAGGTAAAACTTGTTAGGCAGACGCACAGGTGTATGGGGGGATGTAAATGTACAGGAAACTCGCAGGAGAGAGAGAGAAAGAGAGCCAGCGATTGGGGTTCAGTCTGTCAACAAATCACCGAATTTAGCGGGTCAATATTTAGACAAGTCATCTAGATCAATATTAACTCTGCACTTCAGCAGTGAAATTCCAAAACATGTCCTCCATGCGTTATTGAATGTCGTAAGTTTGATTTTCTCAATTAAGTCTCTCAATGGTTGGTTTTGATATGAGTCTGGATGGCATACTTTGTCGCTGGGGTAAGGGCATTAGTTTTCATTTGACCACAAGAGAGCTTTTGTTTGAACTCATTTATCTTTTCTCTGAGTACATTAATTGGCTTTGGGAGTTTTTATTGGGGGAAAGGATATGTTGAAGTGCTCTTGCAGGTGTACTGTGCCGTACATATTTCCTCTATGTCAATTTGATTGCCACTGCAGAGTTTGGTGAGTATATAGACCAATAGAGTGTATTTGTGAAATATTTTTTACTATCATTGTACCGGTAATAGTGGCATCACACCAAATGGGATGTGACCAATCATTCTTACAAATACAAATAGTCTACAATGTTTTGATTCTTGAATTTGATATTTAACAATGATGTTAATATAATAATGTACTTTACTAGCCTGAAACAAAGACTAGGTATACTATATGGTATATCTTAATAAGTGATTTTGTTGTAAAAGGATATTAGGGGTATTACGGTTGATGCTACGCACTTCACACTGAAAGAAGGCAATGGTTGAATTAATACTTTATCTCTAAGACCATTCAACTCTGAACATGACATGTGAACTTCTGCACCTTACAATGGCCCCTCTCCTTAATGTTAGAGTCGGGAGAGAATCTGGAAGTTATACTTACAATAGTGTCTTTGATCTTCTGGGTACTTGGTATTTGTTTGTTCAACAAGGCAATAAATGATAGACTGAAAAAGGGAGAGGTTCCTAGGTAAGCTAAAGAAGAGGGATGGGTGGCTTCTCTCCTTAATGTTACAGTCTGCTTAAGAAGAAGAGAATTTGGAAGTATTGCATATACTTACCATATCCCTTGATCTTCCCGTTATTTGTTTGGTCAACAAGACAGTAAATGATAGGATGAAAGAAAGAAAGGGTCCTAGATAAGCGGGGGGAGGGGGGGGGGGGGGAGGTCCTATCAAAGAAGGAAAGGGTTCTGGGTAGGCAAGCAGTGAGGTTGAGAGAAAGGGGGGGGGGGGGGAGGTTCCAGTAGGAAAAATCTTGATGTGGGGGTGAGGTTGTCTTGTTTATTGAGGAAGATAGTGTATGGGGTGTTTGTTGCCAAACAGTGCGTGGTGTTCTTATGCAAGGATTGTTTGTTGTTTGTTGTTATTGTGAGGTGTAAGTGTTTGCAGAATGATAACTATATGACATTCAGTGGGGTTGTTTAGGTTAATTTGTGTTGGCAGCAGGCAGTAATTGGTTAGATGAGAGAGAGAGAGAGAGAGAGAGAGAGCTCATTTCCTGAAGTCTCAACGTCACATCTTAATAAGGGTACCTGCTTTAATTTGAACGTATTGTTATTGTACAAAATTACATCTGGGATTGTGCACACGTTCAGGAACTTAGACCGCTCTCTCCCAGGGTACCTGCATTCATAAAGTAATTGGTTAGATGAGAGAGAGAGAGAGAGAGAGAGAGATATCTATGAGAGAGAGAGAGAGTACTTTTTGCATGGACTTTGGTTCTGTTCTGTGTTCTGTTAGATAACTTGTCCCAGTGTTGTTACTGGATTATGTTCAGCAGAGAGAAAGGTCATTTTGGTGCACCCATCACAGAAACCAGAAGTCTGTAATTAACTCTGAATAATTAAAGAGGTGACCTGACCGGTGTGTTCCCGTTTTGCACACATTTGATAATTGGGTATAGAACAATAGGTGTGAATTGTGTTTTGATAGCAATTATAGTCTGCTTTCGGTCAAAGATTTTACCTGGATTTTTACCTGTGTTTTATTAGTGCCTTAACGATAAAACAAGAGGAATACAGATATTTTGTTGTGTTTTAGGTCTAATAACTATCACCATTTATTTTTTTCGTTTGACACAATAATGATATATTTAAAAAATATGATAAAAAATTAATGATTAGATTCGATGAATTGACTTTTACATTTTTGTCCATTTACCTTAAATACATGTATAAAACCAAATGAATTATGAAAAATTGCTGGTCCAAAGCCAATTGGAAGCTGATTCAATGGATAATTATATGATGAAGGGGAAAACTACACTGTACATAGACAGTCATATGGGGTACCCCGTGTCTCTTTTTACTATTTGGTTGCAAATTATGTAAAACGCATGTTTATAATATTATTGATTGTTTGGTATCAACAGAAAGAATATTATGAAAGAAAACAGATCTTGAAGTAGTGACCTTGACAGTAGTTCTTATGACATCACTGCATTAGTATATGGCGGGTCACTTTCTAGTTTTTCAAATCAGAGGTTAAATACATAAAAAAACTGACAAAAATAATATTGTAATATTGATGCGATATACCTCAAACTGAAAAAAGGTTGAAAATGCATGAATTAGTTCTGAATTTGATCGGTTTTGTGAAAAATTCTTTATAGTTTTTGAAGCATGCATATAAAATTGCCTATTTATCATCATACAGTTTGTCTTTTTATTCGATTATTCAAGATATAACACAACATAAATGAAAAATATTTAGCAGCGTTTTCACTAGACACATTTCTTCCATTTATGTCAGCAAAAGCAATAATTAAATATTAACATATGATATTTTCTCTTCAAACTTTTAGCATGTATATGTACTTTCTATAGGCAGTAAGTTAAACAAAGGCGCTACATATTCAACATTTTTGCAATAATCTTTTCTTGTTTAAAAAAAATAATGAAACTGTTCATGACCAAAGTGATGTTTTAAATCAAATTCATGAATATGGATGTCAATTATTATGTATATGTGCTTTTATGCAAGTTATTTTGTAACATAGAATACATGTTAATTTCAATTGCGAGTAGATATGTTTTATTTATTTTATTGTCAATTGCCCTCGCAGGAATTGTGATATAGACTATAGCAATTAAGCAATTATCTCACCTGGTCAAATTCCCGTTTCGCACACAATTTTTCGATACCTAATTTTCAAATGTGTGCAAAACGGGAACAAACCACCTGACCATGGTCCTGTCCAGCAAAAACAATGGTTTAATGATAATCTGCCTGATGTGTTTGTGTATTGATGTCTGCAGGAAGGAGGTATTAGTGAGAATGACTTGTAGCATCTGTTTAACATGCAATAAAACACATTGGGGGGCTGCTAGCTGGAAGTTTGTTGGATGCAACAAGTTGATTGGTCATCTGTAGACTATCCAAGGTAACCCTTGTAATGTTATACTGTACGGTGAGTTCAAATGAGTGGGCGTTATAATTTTCAAGGATTCAGATGTTGGGTCGAGATTTAATACCCCTCCCCCAACCCCCAAATAAACCTTATACCTCCTCTCCCCCTCCCAAACAAAAGTACACATGTATATGCTATCCATAGAAGTTTATTGTTGATATTTCATTGAATTTTACAAGCAAGTATTAAAAAATTCACAATTTATTTTGAAGTAACTGCTAGCTATATAGCTATTAGATTACAGAATGTAAAAAAAAAACTGTAGCTTGTCAAGGAATTATGAAAAACAATAATTACAACAGCTAGCAGTTTGTTACGTTGCACACCGACTCTTTGTGCTATAATTACAAGGAAGAGAGAAAACAACAATGAAATGATGGGGCTGCCAGAAAAGATGAAGAGATTTCGAGATTTCCAAGACTCTGGTCATATAAACAGAATTCTGTAAGAATTAATGACTTGGAGGAGAGGAGGGGGGATGTGTGTTGTTTTTTGAGCTTTTAGATTATTACGTTAGTGTCGGAAATCTTCTATAACCTGTAGCTATTATTACCGGACTTTACAGGTTCATTTATCTCCTGATGCTCTGTTTGTAGTTCTTGGCTGGGTTACTGTATGCGTTAGACACTGTATATCATCTCCATGTTTTTAATAAGAACTTTAAGCAGTTGAAGATTCAGGTATTCTTGAGCCTCCAGGATTGAAACACTGGAAAGTTGCAAAGCAAGCAATTTACGGAGAACTTTGATTGAGATGATTTGAAATAGTTTCGTCTTTGAACAATTGGACGTTTCCATGAATTATGCATGTTTCAAAAGGGCTGTGAAAGTGATGTTTTGAAGCGGTACCAGGTTATTATGGAAAAGATCAGTGGTTGTTGATGAGCTATTTAACATTATTAGCTTGACTTGATTCAATTTATGTTGACATTTTCATAATGGTGACACAATTGAATATTTTTGACTGTGTGTGAAAATATTGAAGTGATTATATACAACTGTATTCCTCGACATAGTTGAATAAGGTCTGAAAGGTAGTACAGTAAAACATGCTTATCATGAGTGAAGTGCCAAGGACAAGCAATTTTAATATGCTATAAATGAATTTTTTTTTTATATCAAACATCTTTTAAGGCCTGGAAATGATGACTGATTTTACTATATTTAAGTGTTAATTCATATTATACCGGTAAGTGTGCCCAGTACAATGGGGTTAAACTGTATTTTTTAAGTTTGCATTATTGTGTCAATTGGTGTAATACATTGGCTGAATCCAAGACCAGAGGAATGTTTTCTTTTTGCAAATTCAATTTTTTTTTTCAATTTTGAAAAAATGCTTCGTGTGAATTGATAAATAATCACTTTCATTTATTAATTAATGAAAATTAAGAAAAAAATCTTCAAAAGTTCAAAAGCAAGAAAATGATACTTTATATAATCTCTGAATTTTCCTGCGTTAAATTTATTTTCTGAATCAGTAATACAAGTGATTAATAATGTGTCAATTTTGTTTGTAGGTCATCATGTCAATCAGCAGCTCCTCCAGTCAACACAGTATGACCAGCACGCCCTCGGTTGACCTTTCGACCTACCAGGATGACCTTGAAAATGTCCTTGCATGGCTCCTGGAGGCGGAGGAAATCGTAGAAAAACAGGAGCCAATCGGAAACGACATCAAAAAGGTCAAAGGTCAATTTAACCAGCATGAAGTAAGTTGATTATGAATATGTCTTCTGCCAAATTTTTCTTCCAGTGATTTCATGTCACATTCTATCTATCAGTCCATTTGTCTATCTGTCTATAATGTCTATTTTGTCATTTGTTTGCCTAGTTAGGCTACTTATTAAACAACAGCTGTCTTGCAATCAATCTCTTAAGTGTAATCAGGGAAATTTTGGCACCCTTTCATCATAAGTAGGCAATTTGAAATTGAAGCTAATTTAAATAAGGAATAAAGAATCATTCTTTTTTTTTTAATTAAAGTATTAAGAAGCAATGAGCATGATCAAATCTATGAAAAACCTCAAAAAGCTTTATTGGATTTTATAACGCCAGACCATATTTGATCAATTCAATATATTCAAAGAATGATTCCTTATTACTTATATTAATATAATTTTCAGCAGATTGTTTGATTAAATATTGAAGATAGTCATTGTTGAAATGTATAATTGGACTATACAGTAGAAAATCGATTCGTAGTTTTATCTCAAGCAAAGACTTTGGAAAATGTAAATTTAACAGAATAAATAGTATAAAATACAACTTAACTTTGTTAAGGTGACATATTTGAAACAGGGCAAAATGCTTTTCAAAGCCCAATTTGGCAAAAACTCAACAGAAGAAAAATAACTCTGTTTACATTAACTAGTTTTTAACAAGATGTATACATGTTCTTTATCATAACTTGTTTGAAATTAGGTCATGGCTGTTACAGAAACACCTTTTACATGCACCTTATGATAACAGGCTTTATATTCATAACACAATCATGATTGCGGGGTAACATAATTACAAGTAGCAAAAAAAAAAAAAAAACCTCGAAAAAGCAACCCACACCATAAACTATCAGCTTATTTTGTAAATGATGCAATTACAGATAATCTGAAGAAAATTGCTCAAGCTGCCATTACAATGGTACATTTGTTGTAGTTCTTGGGATGCCAGCGTTGTATAGAATGTTTATGATCTTGTTAACTGGGGGTTCTGCAGATTAGCACTGGGATTACATTACCCTAGTCTATATACTTAACATATCTCTCTAATTTTGCGTAGGATACTGTGTATATAGTCCGTAAAGCTGATAAGAGGATATTAGATTGAATCTCCTTTCAATTTTTTTTTTAATTGCGGTAATCGTTTTTGCGTAATTTCTTTTTAGTCATGAGCAAATTATGTTTAGGAATACAACAACTTGCTAACATGGGTTAATCTCCAAAAGTTTCTTCGTGTTTAGATATCGGCAATTAGTAGTTGGAAATAGGTGACACAGTTTGTTTTTTAGAGGGAAGGGTGCATTGGTTGAACATTATTCTTTCTGTGCATTAATCCATATATTTATTAATAAGGAGTTTTAAAGAATATCATTTATATTGTACTTGTATTATAAATTTTAAAAACAGTGTTTATATTTTGATTTTGATGAACTTTCATCCACATTAATATCTCATGGTGCCCATACCACCTCAGTATTTATAGATGTTTTGTATTTCAGTGTAAAGGAATTGTTACTACCTTAATATAATGTAAGATATACCAGTTGAAAGGAATTTTCCTATTTGAGCGCTCACAATATTTTTTTTATTAATATGCTGTATTACAGTTTTATACACTAAGTCTGATCAATGGTTTGGCGAGTAGCCTTCCGCTATTCCAAACATCTGACATCAGAAGTTGTATGAATTCATGTAAACATCCCTGGCTCTTCATCATAATTGAAGTATACAAGGTGGTCCTATTTTCTCCATGTTGAAATATTTGTGTGCTTTCTTTCCAGGAGTTTATGTTAGAGCTGACAAAACATCAAGACAGCATTGGCAATGTGGTCAAGGAGGGCAACGACCTTATCACTGAGGGCAAGGTCACAGCTGAGGAGGAGAACGAGATCAGGGTCCAGATGGGGCTCCTCAATAATCGCTGGGAGGAGCTTCGCCTCAAGATGATAGAGAGGCAGTCCAAGTGAGTGACCACTTTGTGAGATACCTGTATAAACAGGAATATTAGGGCCATTTGATGTCCTCCATGTAATTTTCCTAAAACTTCTTCAAATGAGACATTCTTAGTTATCTATGTCCTCATTGAAGTAGTTTTTGCCTCAAAGTCCTCAAATTATAGACAAACTCAGGAGCCAATGGAAATGAAGAAGAATTATCAACATTTTCCGATTATTGAACATGAATATAAGTGTCCTCAAATTTATGTCCTCCAAAATTAATGAACTGAAGTCCATGGAGGTGTCCTCAATATGATATATGATCCTCGGAATGACTTAGCAAAAATAAGTGAGAAGCAATACATGTCCTCAAACTGACTGGAGTACTTATATTAATGAAATGTGAAAGATAAACCGTGTTAGGTGTCCTCAAAACAGGGGGCTGCTATTATATTAATTTTGCCCACAAAAATAAACATGTGGTAAAGACACTGTATTAATGATTATCATTTATCATTTAATGGTTCTGAAAATTGAAATAAAGAAAATTACTTAGTATTACATTTTTGACATACATTGTACCATCAAAGTGATGTTAAGACAGAAACAAAAAAATCATACAGGGAACTACTTCAATCAAAATTCGCACCTTGTGGACATCAGGTGTGTATAGAAACTGGAGTAAACATGATACACCCAGCCCAGGAGAAAAGAAGTTACAGGAGAAATAGATACCCTACTTTATTTTGATACCCTATTTATTGTAAGACATATACCTTATTTCTATTTTGATGCCCTCGTTCTGTCTACCTGTAATGGTGTATAGTCTTGATTATGTAACCAGAACCTATTCAGAGAAAGAAGAGAATGATAGTGAGCAAATAGCCTGTGCATGGTTATAGGATGTTACAGATGTTACATTGTAACCATGCAGTGGAGCAGATAGCCTGTGCATGGTTATAGGATGTTACAGATGTTATATTGTAACCATGCAGTGGAGCAGATAGCCTGTGCATGGCTATAGGATGTTACAGATGTTACATTGTAACCATGCAGTGGAGCAGATAGCCTGTGCATGGCTATAGGATGTTACAGATGTTACATTGTAACCATGCAGTGGAGCAGATAGCCTGCGCATGGCTATAGGATGTTACAGATGTTATATTGTAACCAGGCAGTGCCCATGACAAAACTCAAAATACATGGACATGAAAACTAGGGTTTATATTGAAAGAAGGGCAATGAAAAGATGTTATATAAAGAGGTTTAAGTTGAGCCCAAGAGAGCCATAGACACGAAACTCAAAAATGGCTATATTGACTTCAAAGGAGGGTTAGAAGGAATAGGAAAGGGATGCATATAACTGAAGAAATCTATAAGGCATAATTATGAAACTTCCTGCTCTGACAGGGTGTCTCAAATAATTGTTGGGATCGGAGTTATAAGTAACGATAGCATGCAGCAAGCTTAAGTGCAATATTAGAGTTATGCATATACTTATTTTGTGAAGTGTAAAGATTGTAAATTAAGCTATTCTGAGAGTTAATTCTTTCTTCCGAAAGATTAAGAATTTCACATTATTTAAGAAATCAAATCTGCTTTTTAATGAGTCAATTATAAATAGCATTGCAGGAAAGCGTTCAAATAAAAATAAAAACAGCTCTTATCATGCATTCTGTAGGTTATCTAACTAAATTGTGGATCCATATATATATATATTTATAAAAGCTGTAGCAGCAGTTCTGCCTGTCAAGAGTTTTGAAAGTCTTCCAGACAGTTTACAACACAGTAAATTACAAATCAGCCATTTTATGTATTTTTCCAAATCATTACACTTTCTGTAAATATACAAGCTAGTTATAGCCCCCATGCACCGCTGCTTCCCGGGAATCCGCTTGTCTATAGAATTTGCACATTTTTGTATCATTTCCTGTCCCAAGGAATGATATATTGGATCAAACTCAGACAAGCTCTGTATATACTGGGAGATAGCTATTCTCTGAATCAGACAGTTTTGTGCATTTTTATCTACATACAGTTCTTCATTTTGTCAGAAGAAGAAGAGAATTTTTTTTTAAGTCTTATGTTTGCTTGAGGTATTCATGTATAATTTTTGTCTGCATTATTCTGCTGTAGTAACCTTGTAGGCATTATTTATCTTTTGAGGGTAGATTATGCATGATTTATAGAGGTTTAAGAGAGAAAGGTTTTTTTTTTTCTTCAAAGGGGTGTGTTGGAAAACAGAAGTTATAATGCAGATAGTCAAGCATCGAATTACAATTCTGAATAGTGTTGTTTTGTGGATGCTGAACTTTTTCCTCGAGTGAGCGCATAAACCATTAACACCTCTGTCTTAATTAGTCATGCAATAGAGAGATTTATGCATCAGAAACAAAAAGCCCGGACATGGGGGATATGCATTACACTTAATTAGCACTGACACGGGTTGGTTAGTTAAAGTTCTGCAATGGCTCGTGAGTCGTTACCGTTTTTGTTGTTTTTGTTGCACAAAAAGCTGAAAAAAGGAGAGAAAGAGTGAGCCGGAACAGTGTATAGTGCCTCTGAACTCAAATACCTCAAATATCACTATCTCAAATATCATGGATGTGTTGAAGTCTGTTTCAGGTCCCAAAAACTACTTTAAACTTTGTAATCTCACATCCTCAAAATAAAAATTTTGTTTTTATCCCAATATGTTTGAAATAATCATGTTATTAAGATAAAATTAAATTGTTAACTATGAAATTTCCCAATTAAAAAAAAGTATATCTTTTAGACTATATGAAATTTTAGGTTAGTTAAAAAGATAATTACTTTGATTATCATACTTGAATTACATATATGTTAATTTTATTAGATATATTATTTTTTTCAATATACATTGAACGCTCAAGTTACCACAGTAAAACAAAGGTATTTTAATTCCCTTTCAGATTACAGAAAAAACTAATGGCTACTCAGCAAAAACAGTTGGACGAGTTAGCCGTGTGGCTGGAGAAAATGGAGGAGCGAATCCGCAATCAGGAACCAATTGGATCAGAGCTAGACGCCATCAAACTACAGATAGCCAATCACAAGGTCTGTATACATGTGCATATAAAAATTTAAGCTCAAATCGTCAAGATCTAATACTGCTTGGAAAGAGAATAGAATAAATGATGTGAAAGTGTTTGGCATACCGAAAATTCAGCTGACATTTTTTCTAAGTTTCCACATTTGGAATCTCTGTACAGTCATTAATTTTCAAGATCAATAACAAAATGATATACTGTAATTCAAGAACACTGCTTTTATGGGGTTTAAGAAAATGCATTTAAATTGAATTTTTTTTTTTTGTTTGAGCAGAAAATTCAGCAGGAGCTGGAGGTACAACAGAAGAAAGTGGACAACTTACAGGACATGGTGGTGGTTGTAGATGACACAAATACAGAGTCGGGTAAGGGTCCTGGGGGGGGGGGGCTATTTTTGCTGCTAGGGGTCAGTCAAATCCCACAAGAGAAAGTTAATTTTTAAGCTCAGTAGCTGGTCTGAAAATCCAGTGAGTATTTAGATGTGTATGATTATGAAGTCACGATTTATACATTGCCAATTATTAATTGTTTAATTTTTTAAAAAAAATATGAAAACGAGTGAATCTGTGTAGAAAACATGCTCTTGAGTGGGAATATTTTATTTCTTTTAGCTTGTGAAGCCATGGAGACTCAGCTACAGAGACTAGGGAAGAAGTGGGCGGCCATTTGTACGTGGACAGAACAGCAGTGGCTGGTCCTACAGGACCTCCTTCTGAAGTGGCAGAACTTCTCCGAGGAGCAGGCCAAGTTTTCTGATTGGCTTGCTGAGAAGGAGGGAATTCTGGGAACTATGATGGAGTCTGACCTCACTGACCCTGACACAGTGATTAAACAAGTCAAGGATCTCAAAGTAGGTCTTAATAAAACAGAGAGAAGAAGGAAATAAAGGTGTAACATAAATAATATTGATTTGGTCATTTTTGGCCAGATGTTGAAGCTTAGCAAGTTTATACATATAGTTGATGTGTGATCAGCTACCTCTTCATCTGTCTGTTTTGCATGCCATTTGTTAATAATGTTATATATGTGTGTCTATTTGCGTTATATCATTAATGTGAACTTGAATTGAATGGTTTCAATATTCTCATTATTTTGGCATTCTGTCACATTCTAATGTTTTTAAATTTTTTTGACATGAAACTTTTTTCATGTATACATTATACATAAATTCTAATGTTGAACGGAAAGTTGTGTCTTGAAAAAAGTAAGGAAATGTATTGAGGTATCTTGACGAATGATTTTTGCTATACAGATGATAGAAAATGACATGGTGGAGCAGGTACAGCGGTTTGACTCGCTCACCGAGTGTGGTCAACAGATCGTCCAGTACGTGGACAACGAGACCGCCGTGCTCAAGATCAGCTCACAGCTCGAGAGCTTCCAGGAGCGCTGGGAGAAACTCGTACAGCAGATGGAGACTCATAGTAAAAAGGTAAGACAATGACTAACAGTATGACTTAAGGTAAAATATTATAACGGAGGGAGATTCGCTGGATTTGCAAATTGATTTAATTCATTGCTAAATAAATTAATTACAATGACTTCCTTTATAATAGATGTTACAGAGGAAGAGCAAATTAATTGAATATGGAAAGTATTGATATAATAAACATGATAATTTAAATGTGTATTATCATTTATTTTCAGATTGCAAACTCAGGTGTAGAATTAAGTAATGTTTCCATGGAGATGATGTCCGAATTCACAGAGGACGGAAAACTCAAAAATCCTCCCAACACTGCCAAGAGGCGGAAAATGGACTCGGTGTTAAAATCTCAGTTTGAGATGGAATCAAAGAAACTTTTGGAGTGGTTCGAGAGGACCGAGACAACACTTGAACTGCTCACCAAGGATGAGGATGGTGCAACTAGTTCACCCAACGATCAGTTCACAGCCGAAGAACAACTTGTTCTTGTTCAGGTGAGAAGTTCAATCAAGATTAATCAAGTTTTCTTAAGAAACAAATGGACTTTTTGCTGATTCAAAGGAATACATTACAGATCTTCTGTATATTGGCAATTTTTTCTGCTGCCTTTGTCTGATCATGTATGGGATAAATCATACAGAGATGTTAGGTGTGTTCTGATTGGTGGAAGTTGGGTTTCTTTTCAGGACACAGAAAATGAAGTTGAGGAGAGAAAAAGTGAGGTCCACAAAGTGTTATCTACTGGAAGACGAGTTATGACGGAGCTTAATTTTGGTAAGCTTCTTACTATACTGGCTAATTGTAAGCTTACCCTATAACAGTTGTGGGTTGTAAATTAATCCCTAAGAGGGTTTTTCGATGGTTGTAAAATTTGGCTATTTTCCCAACTTTAGTTTTGGTGATGGGGCTGTCAAAATAGGACAAAATTGCCATCTGCATAGATAACTCTATTAGGTTTATCATAATGGATGTGTGATTATAAATGATTTGCTTTGAAGTAAAGTCTTTGCTTATTTTAGCGGGAGAGTCAACAGACTCTGTGGCAGGTACATTGGCGGACATTGAGCGGCGCTGGGACGCTCTGGCGGTGCTACTGTCCCACACAATCACCAAGGTCAATCTGAACATCCAATCAAAAAAGTTTTATGACGAGCTCCACGCCCTGCAGGAACTGATGTCCAGCTATGAAAAGTGGGTCAGCTCGGCGGAGAGAATCGCGGAGGAAGCCATGGAGATCACAAAACAGCTGGAGCAGTGCAGGGTATCTTCTATACATGTTTATAGTAAAACACTGCTATAGCGAACACACTAATAATGAATTGACGCTTACTGCAGAGTGATTTTCATTCCCGGTGACTTAATTACATGTTGTAAACTTGATGGATATAATGAATTACACTTATAATGAAGCAAATTGCCCATCCCTGGCAATTCGTTTTTAGCGTGTTTTACAGTTTACTGTAGTAAGTATGGTGTCTGAAAGTTTCTACTTTTACACAGTCCAGAGCATTAAGAATTTAATGCTGGGGAAAGTACAGAAGTAGATAAACAAT
The DNA here is from genome assembly GCF_025612915.1 of Magallana angulata. Taxonomy (NCBI): domain Eukaryota; kingdom Metazoa; phylum Mollusca; class Bivalvia; order Ostreida; family Ostreidae; genus Magallana; species Magallana angulata. The sequence continues at coordinate 23,616,361 of NC_069115.1, forward strand.
CAGAATCTGCTCCATACTTATACACAGGACTTAACAACAACAGAAACGTCCTATATGTGTAATGTTTTATTATGCCAAGTTGAAAAATATAACTAAAGCCTAGTAAAGGCATTGCTAAAAAATAAAAAGAGTTGTTACAAAATAATAAGTGAAGTATTCATTTTGCCCTCTGTATGCAATTTTTGATCTCATGAAAATCAGAATAAATCAGAGTGTTAAAGTGATTTGGAAAAGATTTCTTATTGATTTCAATGTATGATTTTGTAGGTGAAACTGAAGGCCATGAAGTCCCATGAGGACCGCATAGAACGACTGAACCTGGAGGCGGCCTCCTTACTGGAGAGTTCTGGCACCACCAGGCAGATCCAGATGGACCTGGAGGCCTTCACCAAACGATGGGAAACCACCTTCAACAAAATCTGTAAGGCTTCCCCCACTTCCTATCGAAGCGTTATACACTATATAATGAAAATACATAAAGAAAGAATGATTTCCTAGTTTTATGGTTTCGTCACTTTTGGTGCATCAAGCTGAATTTTTCAGCCAGCTCCTCGGACTCCGACTCTGAGTCTGATGATGTGTTTCTGGGTAACTTTTCTCTTCTTTATTTGCACAAGTCTCTCTGTTTTAGAGTCTTCACATTTGCAACAGGGGCTGAAAAGTCAAGGTGTTAGTGCATGGCGATGATCTGTTGGGAGATGATGTCACGGAAATGAGAGAGAGAGAGAGAGAGAGAGAGAGAGAGAGAGAGAGAGAGAGAGAGAGAGAGCATGCACTGCATCAGTTTTTCAAATTTCACTCAGCACTTGGAGATGGCTTGAAAATTTTCTTGTATTCAGAGTTTACAGTAGAAATGTCAAGACCATATGACGAAAATTTCAAGCACTGTATAGAGCATTTTACATTTAGATCTCATTAAAGTCTGTTTGATGATTATAAAAAACCATGCAGCTATAGCGGAATATATGTGTTTTTTACTGTTATAACTGAAACTGGACATAAAACACCTCTTATTCCATTTCCATTGCATTTTTTGTTGTAGACATTTGAAATGTTGGGAAATAGTGTATCCCTTTTCCTATTCTTTTCATCTTTGACTAAACTTCTAGTATATCTGTGACATTTTATCATAATTCATTCCTGCTTTTTAGCTACCTGCAGAAGTAAGTTATCCCCCCTTGTATTTCGTGTTCACTAAATGTCCAATTCGTCTGTAAATATGTGTGTTCCCACTCTTGATTCATATTTTCTGTAAATTTGTATTTGATTATGTGATATTTCACCATTTCATCCTATGCATATTCTTATAAATATTCACTTTGATCCGCCTGTTTGATATATTCCCCTCTGTTAAATTCAGATGAGATCTGCATGATATACTACAAACATGGATATTTCTAGACTATATCATTTATTATGAGTGCGTAAAACCCAAGGTGAAATTTATTTACCGGTATATGCCCTTATTATTATTTCTGCAAATAAATGATGTTTTTCATTTTCACTATACACAGGATAGTCACGTTCCTGATAGAAACTAGCTGCCTTCTCTCATATTTTATGTAAATCACTGCATTCAGAAATTCCATGTTTACAGTACCTGTTGTGTAAAGTTGATGTATCTCTATGTTGTGTTATTTTACATGGTCTAGTTGTTGTCGATTTGTTGGAACCTAAAGCCTGGAATAGTCTCACTCATCCATAGTCTGTGTATTTTTGTTTTTCCACAATGATCGTTTACCTATTTGTTCTTAAAGCCTAATAACATACAAAACTATCATCCTACACACTTACTCCTATATTAATTCTGACTTGAATGAAAACCATCAGCAGTATCCAATCTCAATAATAAATACCTGTATCTAATTCTCTTTCCTTCTACAGGAACTATTTTATACGAACTCAGACGACACGTTGGGTATCGAAGAGATATTCCACAGTCACGATTTTTGCAACGATTTTCATATAATTGCAGACAAACGGCAGCAGGAGCTGACAAATGCGCAGGATAAAGCGCCCCCTAGGTCGTATCTCGAGGCGATGGAGGCCCTGCTGAAGTGGGTCACACACATGGAGAGTTTGCTGGCCTCAGAGAAAATGAAGATCAACGAGGCAGAGGTGATGGAGGAGCAGCTCAAACAGTACAAGGTACTGATCAATCCACAGATTTGAACCAGCAACTTCTGTCATGAAAGCTCAGTGTCCTAAGTGGTTTCAATCATGATACTGTGATTTGTATATTTGTGTAAATCAGCTCAGAAATTAAAAAAATTGCAAAATATTTAGTTTGCTTTTCTTTTAAAAATCAAATGATTTATGCCTAGCTAAAAAAAGGAATAAACATGATATGTCTTCATCTCTCTGTCTCCTTATCCAACAGCAGAATGTTCATTCTAAATAATTTCATGTGTGTGAAACCTAAGATTATTGAGCATTTTTTATTATTTAAAATCAATTGTTTTCTTCAGAGCCTGCAGGAGGACTTACAAGAACACCAAGGAAGTTTGGACTACATCAACAAGACGGGTAAAGAGCTGGTAGTGAAATCAGGGCCCCACGACAAAGCCCAGGCCATGGAGAGGAATCTGGAGGGGCTCAACTCCAGGTGGAGCCATGTGTCTCGCGAGATCAACTCCCGTCTCACCAAGCTCGAGCGAGCTATCGGGCAAATCAAGCAATATCAGGTTAGTCCTACTTTTATAACTTTCATATTGAGGTCCATTTTTAATAAAAAGAACTTTATGAAAAAAAACTGAATTTTTTTTTTTGTTAATTGATATGTAAGCTTAAAAAATTTCAATCTTGATAGAAAAGTGTTAAAGTGCCGGTAATGTATATCATAATTTACATGTGAATTCATTGATAAATTCATTAATCATTGTTGAGTACATTGAGTATTTTGATTTTGTTTTGTTATGTTGTTACTACAAGTACCTTCCTATTTTCCTTGTGTTTGCATGGACTTCTTTGTGTTTAGTACACGTACATGTAGTTCATGTATTTGTCAGTTTAGTTTTTTCTAACACAAACTTCCTTCAGAGGATTTGAACAGCAGATGATCATGCTGTACGTACCTCAACATTAAAATGACCAATAAATAGGTTGTGTTTTTCAGTTATTTTGAGTCTCGGTTTATCATGATATTTTCGTTTGTTTGTTTTGTTATTCATTTTCATAGACTAATTCTGACATTTTCGTACTTTAACTTTCATGAAATTCATATCAAATTTCAATTTATAGAACTGCAGACATTTATTTCGCCACACACACACATTCCATTTGTCACAAGTCCCCAGTGCTGACCACTCCCTCTATAGTTTTGTGTACATGTCAGTCATTGAAACCACACACACAAAGAAATGACAATTCTTTTGGTTTTGACTTCTTTTTTTCACACACACTTCATTTCAGGCTTTGTGCAAAAAAAGCAGACTTTAGTCCCTTCACTTTAAAGAGGCAGGGAGTGCAGGGGGTGGAGCTTCAATCTAAATTAAATTGGATGTTTGTGAAACAATCTCCACCCCCTGCACTCTGACTCTCTGAAGTGTAGAGCCCAGAGTAAGCTTTTTACACCAAGCCTACATTTCATTTTTCATTTAATGTCTGGTGCACTTGGTGCTGTCACTAAAGCTTTCACCCTCACTGTCATATTTCTCAGAATCAGACAATCGGGTTGACGCGCTGGATGGAGGAACTGGGCGTCTTTTTGCATGCTCCGGATCCAGCCACGGGGGACATCCCCAATCTCACCGCACAAATGGCCGAAAGCAATGTAAGAACCACAACTCTTGTAAAACTGTGCCTGTGGGTAAGAGCGATCGTGTATGCCAGGGAAATGGTTGGGAGGAGTGTGGGAAGGAGTGCAGTGTATAGTGTATGGGAAGTTATTGTAGGGGTTATGTGGGAGTAAATTGTTGTTTGGGGTTTGGTTATCGGTAGTTGAGAGAGAGAGAGAGAGAGAGAGAGAGAGAGAGAGAGAGAGAGAGAGAGAGGGGTTTAAAGGGATATGTTTGTGTAGGCATATTAGATATAAGAAAGGGAGGGGAGGTTTTAACTGCTAGAACATGGAACATTGGCTAAGAAATCAGATCTTTAAGTTCAGCTGGCTGAATATATTACTATATAGTTCTTGCATTGCAGTTTTCATGAAAAATGGATACCAGCTTTGAATGATTGCATTTTGACCAATTCATGTTTTATTCAGATGAAAAATAAGGATGTATGTCTAATAGGGAAAGACCTTGTTTTAAGAAGGGCTATCGATGATGGGTATGACGAGACCACAATTTTAAGTTTGAAGCCATGAACACTTGTTGTCACTCACTCACAAACCAGACTCAAAGATGGAGAGATTAATTTTTAAAATTAAGTAATGATTGAAAAACAAGGAACATTTCTTGGACATATATCTATAGATATATGAAATATTGACATTTAATAGTTTTGTTGATATTGATTGGTAAATTTCTTAAATATTATAAAGTAAAAACTGTTGTGCTTCTGTAATGGAACTTTAGATTCTTAACTGCACCGTAGATTGGAGATTCGTTCATGTTAGATGCATGTGAGTTTTCACTTTGCACAAAGCTCAATGAACTTGATAATGCATGCAAAAAAAAGAAAAAAGATTGTTTTTGTTCTTTTATAACTGTAAATGTTCACCTGTTGAAGAAAACCCTTTAGGTATACCCATTAACATCAAAGTTAGCAAAACCCATCTGTGTTCTGTGTCGGATCAATTTGTAACGCAATGAAATGAAATGGCATTACAAAAATATTACTTAGAACAAATCTTAATGTCCGCAAAATGCTACTCTAGAATTATGTACTGAAGAGATGAATGTCATGCATGGGAAGTTAAAGGAAAGATTTTAAATACTTTTGCCCTAGATGATATCATCTGGTGACATTAGGACTCGGGCACAACCTGATTGTTTTTTAAAATGACTTAATTACTGACAGGAAGTTATTAACAAGTTATGTATGTATATCTGACAGGAAACCACAAATTTTCTTATTCAGTATTATTGTTAGGTATATATATATATGTGTAGGTGAATATAGATCATATAAAATATGTATTTGCATGCCAACAGAGAAAATTTGCTATGTGAATGTCATGTAGATTTTAGGAACCTGATTTATATAGAAAAAGTGTGATGAAATAGTTTAATTATTTGTCTATAAATAGGAATGATGTAATGAATTGTGTTTGCTCTGAAAATTGACAGGGAGTGAAAGATGATATAGGCACACTGCAGCAGAACGTCAATAATATACAGGACCTGTGCAATCAGCTGACTGAGGATGCCGACCCGAAATTCGGCCAGAAAATAACGCAGGAAGTGACATCCTTGCAGGAGAAGTGGAACAAGGTGGTGACGATGGCGGGGGAGCAGAACTCGCGCCTAAAGGGGGCGCTGGAGGCCAGCCAGAAAATGTACGAGCGGATCAAGGACATGACAGAGTGGCTCGAGCCAATCAAAGAGGACCTCTCTAACAAAGACTATGCAGTGGAGAGTCTGAACGACCTCCAGGTGAAAAGTAAAAAGTTCAAGGTCAGTGAAGTTTTATTTTTTTAAGGGGATGGGGTTGGGGGAGATTTGGAGTTGGGAAGGGAGGGGAGGGGATTGAAAAAGGTATTCTATAATCTTATGCATGAAATAAAAGTAGCCTTTCAATATACTTTAATATTGTTTGAATTTCCTTTAAACAAGGCAATGAATAATATCAATGTGATTGACTTCATAGACATTGAAACAAGAAGTGTCCGGGAGAGAGGGAGAGAACAACAAGATCAATGAGGACGCCAACGAGATGTTGAACAGAGCCCCCGCGGGGAGCCTCCAGGACTTGGCCCGGTCACTGATGAGGATGAACGCCCTGTGGACGGACGTCTACAACAGGGTGGGGCACTACTCCCAGATCTTCTCCACTGCGGAGGGACAGTGGAGGGAGTTCAGTGGTCAGTTCTGTGTATAAATGTATACAACGTAAATAATCCAGAGCAAAATATGTCCTGTAGAAAGTGGCATCCATCCTTGTTAATTAAAATTAACTTGTGATCTGTCTGAATATAAAAGTATGCCCCAAAACATGTCTATGGATGTATTTATTTTTAACTTTGTAGCATTCTTGGATGAGGAGACCCAGCGTCTGAATTTACTGGAGAGGAAGATCAGACGTCCACGTCTTGCCAGCAGTGATGCTGAGGAGATATCAGAAGATCTCGATGTAAGTCACCCCAACAACACACTGTTAGTGAGCAAAAATGCCCTATGTTATATTATGGCTCAAAATCTCAGCACAGTCTATTTGACATCATATTTTATGTGCAATATTTATAGCTATATAGCTATTTACCATACTGTGCCTCCCCATTTGTGTCTCTGTGTGTTTATAGTGGTGTGTTTGTAGTGCTTTGTTGATGATGAGGTTTTTCCTCCTCTCTGTACAGGACATAGAGATCTGTCTACAGGACCACACCCTGGACAAGAAGACCCGCCTACAGTCGCTGGGATGCGACCTGATGGCAAACTCCATCATGTCCGACCACATCAAGTCCCAGATCGATGCCTACAGCGACCGATGGAACATCCTCGACTGTCAGGTAATGTCTGCCCAAACCATACCACTGCCTACACTGTAGCTGGAGGATATAGAGTAATCTGCCCTTGACTAGCAAGACAATTTAGAGTGATCTGCCCTTAATTAGGCAGATATTTAGGCCTGTAATGAATTTAAAGTGATATGCTTAAATGTGGAATTAAGAGCCTGATGTTGTAGAAGTTTTGAATAGATTTTGTATGTCATAATGGTTCAGTTGTTTGCAACTCGTCTTCTGTTTGCAACATTTTACAATAGAAAGATGCATTGCATACTTGGTTATTTAATGCCCTTTAAGAAATAAATAAAGTAAATGAAATGATGGAAGAGAGCAAAACAATGACAACATTGCATACCAAAGCTATGTCTTGATTTGAGGAATTACTTGTTTTGCAGAAGTCTATTATTACAGGTATCCTAATAGGTAAATTGATGCAGAACTCCAGATGTATTTTTCCGCACTGTTACTTCTAGGTCTCATTTATTTTATTTTAGGCAATAAAGAAGATTTTATGCATTGTTATAGATGTTTCATTTTGTTCGTATTAATGGCAATGGAGAAGTATTTTGTTTCAATTTGTTGTTAATTTCAGGCAAGAGAGAAGATCCACAATTTGGAGAAGTCGATCAGTCAAGCACAGGACACGGAGAGGAAGATCCTGGAGATGACCAACTGGATGTCGGATATTGCGGAGCTGTTGCAGAAGAGAATCGATGCGGATGTTGTCGCGGGCGACGTACCAGAGGAATACGACTCGCTGAAGGAGGAATTCAAACAGAACGAGGAAATGCTGGCAGAACTCGAGACTTACGCTGCCGATTTGGAGTCGGAGGGTAACATGGAGGCCAGCACCAGGCTCCGTGAACAAATCGAACTGCTGAAGAAACATTACACCGAAGTGTCTGTGAAATTTCGGAAGTTCCAGAGGCCTGCGGACTTCGAGCCCAAGTTTAGTCGGGTGAAGAGGGACCTGGACCATATTGGGGAACAGATCCATCTGGTGGAGATTTCATCGGAAGATCCGGAATTTTTACAGGAGAAGCTGGAAATTTGTGTGGTGAGTTCAAAGCTTTTGTTGAAATTCAAAATGTTTACCTAAGTTTTACGAAAAAAAAGGGGGGGGGGATTGTGTATGGGATAAGAATCTTCGAAAAGAAATACAGCAATATTGAATTGTACAAGAAAACAAAAAATGAATCTTTGATTTAGAATTTATTTATGCCTGTTAAAATATGACATGATTCCCTGGAGGTAGTAAACAGGCCTGTCAAATTAACGTCTGATCACTGATCCAAAGGTCAAAGGTCACAATAATAAATTTCTCCATAGAAGTAGCGCTCTACCTTGCACAGTGTCACCGGTAATTTATGACAGAATTCAAATATAGCATCGTAAATGGTTTGGAGTTTATTGAAAAATACAGATAACAATGCTATGATAGGCCTGACAAGCCACTGGGTTTTACGACGTCTGTTTGATATACTGGATATGTTCATTGTGATGGTTAAACAATATGGAGACTGTTTAAACTTTGGGGAAATGAAGTAAGAGAAGATTTTAATATGTCTGCCATTTTTTAAAAAAAACTCTTTAATGATTCTGTTGTATTCATCATGTAAGGTTTTACTTTTTGTTAAAGGAAAGGACAAATTGACCTTATAGAATGTTTAAAATACTTCTTAATGAAAAACTTTATTGAATGCAGAGTTTTAATTCTTTTTTTTAAATTGATTTACAATTGTTTACTGCTACTTATACATATATGCTGTAAAGTAATGGCTATGTGATTGCATATTCATATGTCAAATATTGCTTGAAGTCATAAAAAACAAAAAAAAATGAAAAAACACTGTAATCTAGATGTGGTCGGAAATGCTAATTCTGATAAAAAGTTAACAGAGGAATCTATTTATCATGTGTTGACTCAAATGCAGTTCTAAATTGGTGACAACAAACTCGTTGTAGAAATTCTACCGTACAATGAGCGAATTGAAACCAGAGGTGGAACAGGTGATAAAGACCGGACGGCAGATCGCAGAGAAACAACAGGTGGAATTCCCGGAGAAACTTAACCAGCAAATGGATGCCCTGAAACAGCAGTACAATGATCTCGGGGGACAGGTAAGGAGGTCAAGATGTGTGCAAGTACAGGTGTAATGATGGTTGCTGGCAGATAGGGTCAAGGTGTATATAGGTACAGGTGTATGTTCATGGTGTATTCAGTTACAGGTGTGATAATTGTTGCTGACAGATAGGGTCAAGGTGTATATATAGGTACAGGTGTATGGTCAAAGTGACAGTGTTAAATGTTACAGTGTGAAAAATTATTGGCAAATAAGGTCAAGGTGTATTCAGAATCATTCCAATCATTATTGTACAAATTATTGTGGACAGTTATGCAGTCAATTATAGGTTTAAAACCATTGTGGATGGGTCAGCTCATAGTGAATGCAGATACAAATCTTATAATTGATGTTAACTTGTAAATTCAAGGTGTATGTTACAGTTTAGAAGTATTCAGTAGCAAGTATCAAAACACTAGCAAAACAATCTTTGCAGACAGGTTAACTTTTGGTGTAGACAGGTAGATTCGATATAAGTTCACAGTGTAATGATTGATTAAGGCACATATATATTGTATAACAATACAAGGATCCATTTTATACTTTTTATTATCTGCATGGTTTTGTTCCGGAGCCATATTGAGCATGTTCCAATCAAACAGTTCATAAAGCCTTAGAACAATGTATCAGTGTTGCAGGTTTGATGTATTATGTGTAGAAATTTAATCAAAGTTCAAGGATGTATGTAAATTAACCTTCAAATTTCACTGTGCATGGTAAAAGAAGTCAACCAGGTGCTAAATTTAATGAATTCACCTTTTGTGTTTTTTGTGGTTGGAAACGAATAGAAATTGATAATCCCAGACAACTTTGAATTCATATTTTTAAAGTGATGTATTTTTCTGATCCTTGCAAGGTAACCAAAGGGAAGTCTGCCTTAGAGAAGGCCCTGAAGCTGGCCAAGAAGTTGAAGAAGGAGACGACCATGGTGAAGGACTTTCTGGAGTCTGTCAATCAGGACCTGGACTCCAAGGAAGCCACGCCCGGAGTCCATAACCTGGATCAGGATCTATCCTATGTCAAGGTACTCCAGGGATACAATATCCACATATATGGCTGGTAAAGGTTTTTATCTTAGTAGAGGTTGGATAAAGATGAGTTACCCCTCTACATGTACAAGTATACAAACTTCGTATTTACCTGCTTGGGAGTATTATTTATATACTTCAAAGGCACCATGATAGTCCAGAAAAGAAACGAGAATAACTGTGATGGGGACACTGTGTTTTATCTGATGTGTGACCATTTTAAGTTTATGAGTTTGTCCATTTTTTATATCATTTCATGAATGAAATTAGCGTTTATGATTTAATCACTAAAAGGTCTTCACAAGAAAGATAACTCTGCTTTACGTAAAACCCACTAAAAGTTTATTCTTGCCTTATTGGAACTCCTCAGCTATCAGGAAACCCAAAAAAACATAAAGTAACATGAAAAAACACATGCAACCAAAATATTTTCAAGACTGAAGGTTGTAAGCAGAATTTCAGGAAATCAGTGCCTGAAACCATGCAACAAATACAGATCTAGTCAATTTAAATGATATATTGTAATATTTCAGGATGTACAAGAGGAGATGCAGAAGAGAGTGTCCATGTTATCAACCATGCGTGACCTAGTAACCCAGATAGAGGACCTGACGGAGGACAAAGCGCTCCCCGAGGCATCGGACAATGTTACGGAGATCTCCAATGTGTGGGAGGGTCTGGCCAGGAGGCTGTCTCTTAAACGGGAAAAACTATCAGTACGTCTGTCTGTTACTTATCGTATGGTATATGCATAGTAATGGCCTATTTGAAAGATGATGTAAATTGATTGATGAAAATGATTTTCATAAATATAATGAGAAAGAAAATGCATGTCTTTTGCATGAATTCTTTTGACCTGCATTTATATCTAGCGTCATTATCTTGAAAGTCAAGTATATGTTTATATTTGCATATGCATTGTTCTTTCCCACTGTAAGTCCATAGGGAGGAACTGCAATTATTTTTCTATAATCGCAATTGCTCCGTCTGTATACTATGACGTCATAAAGGTCTGACGTCATATACTTTTCCATGACGTTATAGATTTAAATGTATACCACTACCGGTATACGATACATCATGTGTTTTTCTCCAACTCCTTAAAATTGATGTATTTAATATTAAAACATGTCATATAATAACATTTTAAAAGATATACTGTTATAACATATCATTGATTCTGTTAACAAATCTATGTGAATTAAAATACATTACAATCTGAATGTTTGATGCAATAGCTAACTGTCAAGGTCTAGGCTAATACGGGGCATTTGTGAGTGGTAAAATGCAAACATAAGTAATAAACAACGCTAGCGCGCATCATGGAATATGCCAACAGAGCAATTGCTATTCATAACGCCATGTTCACTGAATAACGTTGTTTATTTCTTAAATGTGAGTTGAATGTCCAAAGCAGTGATTGGATGCATTTTACTTTGATATAATATCTCAAATACCTTTAAATCTAAAAATTGTTCTCAGCCCCATCAAGTATTAGGCTATGAGATTTTACTGTGTATACATGTATATATATATATATATTTCATATTTTGCATTGAAAGGCTATTGTATTTTGTGTGTTACAAACAATACTAAGGCTTTGATAGCATTCTCTTGATTTCCGTTGACAGGATGACATCAGCTCCCTAGAACTCTTGTTTGTGGATTTCCAGACCGCACTGATGAAGGTCAAAGAATGGCTGACCAAGGCTGAAGGCACACTGATGGCCCATGAACAGCTCCCCGTCTACCAGCAAATGTCTGACCACGAGAAGGAAAAGATCTGCGACCTTCAGTCCGAAATCGGCGACCTTGTGAGTCAGGTGGAGGAAGTGCGAGACTCGGCCCTGAGTCTGATAAGTAAGAGCGATCGCTACAGTGCCATGGTCGAGCCCGAGCTCACTCACCTCAACCAGCGCTGGGACGACGTCAGACAAAGGGTAAAGGTCAGTGTGCATGTGTAACCAGAACACAGAGGTTAGAGGTTAGTTTGCATATTTAACTAGAGGTCAACAGTGTGAGAGCTTGACTGGTCTCTCTTTTATTTTTTCTCGCATTAATCGTAGAAATTTAGAAATGCTTCAAATACATTACTGTAAGATAACAAATTAACTTTATGCAAAATTCTATTTTGTATTTTTTATGCTTGAAAAGAAATAAAATAGTGATGCATTTAAACTCTTCTTAACAGCATATATCAGAGAAAATTGCACTCATTCTAACTTCAGCTTTTGTAGAAAAAACTAGATGGAAACTAATAACTGTATGAGTGATGCAATTATTATTTGGTGTTCATTTGGATGTAAAATCAGTAATACATCATTGTGTTTGAGATTTATGGTTAAATGAAATTGATAATCAAAGTTTGTATGTACCAGGCATATGAATTCAACAGTCAGATGAATAATCAATGTTTTAAAGCAATATAAACGTGTTACAATTAAAAGGGCATGGTCATATGATTTTGGTACAAAATTATTTCTATGCTTTTAATGTTTACAGTTCTTCAGTAAGGCATTTCTGATGGTCAGCCAAAATTTGAGTGTCAGTCTCTGTGTTATTGTGAGAGATACAGAGCGTGTTATTCTTTGTTATGTAAACAGAGCTTTGTTTTCGTTAAATATTTTGAATGTTGAAGTAAAAATTCCAGTTTTAGACCTAAAATAAATGTGATGAACACAAGAAACTGTTTATTAATGCGTGAAACGAATTAGAACAGAGAGAAACCAGCTTGAAAAAATAACTTTGATCGATATATTGAACCAATGTAAACAAAAACGGGACGGAAGCCTTGTTTTGCATGACATTGTGAGCCCTTTATCTTGCTTATTACTTTATGACTGACTGTCAAATTTTTGGGTATCATTAGAAATGCATTTCTGCAGCATTATAAACACTAAAAATATAAAAAATGAAATTTGACCAAAATCGTGACCATGTTCCTTTAAATATGATTTAATTCTTTTAACCTTGGTACAAGTTAATGGAAATTTAATGCATTTTATAACAGTGTAAATATTCCAGTTACAGGTATTCTTTTTTTACATTTCAATTTTACTTTAAATTTTAGCAAATACATGAACAGCAGACCAAGGAAGGAAATGCTTCCATGGAGATCACCAAGACAACAGTGTTGGAGGTATCCCAGAGTTCCCTGATGTCATCGTCTGCTGATACTAGCACTGCTGCCGACGATGGAGAATTTCAGGAACAATATGACACAGTAATGAAAGAGGTCATCGTCCTTGACAACAGCCTGGTCAACAAAGGTCAAGTGACGGTGGAGGACTTAGTAGGAAGACCAGAAGATAAAACCAAGGTAGACAATTCAGTGGGTGTTTTACTGCCATTGAGAACAGAACATTTTACTCACATTGGAAGGGAATCCTGCACTAACTAAAGCTCTTAATGATAAGACTGCACTAAAGTGTTTTACTGCCCTTTTAAATTATTTCACTCTGTTGCTAGGGAATCTAAAACAAACTAAAGCACTAATTAAAAGAAAAAGGTTTCAACAATGATATTTTTGATTGAGAATTTGAAAAATAGATTTGGATAGTTAGATTTTTGGAAAGATTCAGAAATTGGGGGTAAGGAGGGGTAAAGCTGAAGCTAGTGAAGTGAAGATGTTTTCTAATAAAGCTGCAGATTTTGCAAAGAAAGTGTGAAGTTTTTCCCTCTCTGCCTTTACAGATTCTAGATGTGGAGGTCAACAAACTTCAACAAGACGTGTCCAACATTGCCGACCAGGGGAGACTACTAGCCCACAAAATTGACCTGGATGATCATGATAAAGCCATCCGCATCTACAGACAGGTGGAAGACATGAAGGTCAGTGCATTCACCAATCAAAATCACTCATTTCTGTGAAGCTCATGTAGAGGATTGAGTAAAGGAAACGTTTTATGGGTTTCAATTTTGTGAGGAACATGTAAACTAGAAAATAAATACTGGCAATTGTAATTGTTAAGAGAATGAAGATGTATGCTGTTGGAATCCACACAGGCTGACACAGACAATGCTAGAAAATGCTGCCTTGCTTATTGCCATATTTATGTTCTTTGAAACATAGAAATGGGTATTTCATTTGTATTTTGTCCTATCTTGTAGTCAAAGTGGAACCAGGTGAAGACAAATGCCGAAACCAAGAAGACTACGATCGTGTCGATGGGGGCGTCGTACAGTCAGATTCAGGAGGAGATGAGGGATCTCAATGTGTGGCTGGACAACATTGAGAGGAGGGTCCAGTCCATCAGGAAGGAGGATCTAAAGGTGAGGACGGGTGGTGGATCCATTACTTCTGATGTAATGTGTTAGGATAAGTGGTGGATTCATTACATCTGATATATGTGTTAAGATTTTGCTTTGTCTGATCTAAAGGTGAGGATGGGTGGTGGATTTATTTCTTCTGGTGTATTATAAGGTGATTTTTTTAACCACAACAGTGTAAGGGTGAAATTAAAACTTTATTCAACTGTGAATTGAGAGAGTGCTGTTTACAGTAGATATACATTTTACTGTACTTAGTTATCAAAATATTTCAAGGTCTTTACAATTTTTTTCATTTAATGTCAGATTGTACATGAGGAATAGATTTTAAAAATTTGCTCTTTGACATATACCTACATGCAAATCATGAACACCTGTAATTGTAATTTAGATAATTCTCTTCTATGATATAGGAATCTTTGTGTGATGGTTATGTTATGTAAACAGCATGCTATGTTGTGTTGTATACAGACTGTATGCAAACCGGTGTGCTTGGCAATTTAGATCATTGGAGAATGTAATTACTTAAATGATAGGTCAGGGTTAATCCATTTAGTTCAGGCCTATTATATAAAGGAGTGATGAATGATTGAATATACTGTATACAGGGAAATATTCGCCCCTGTTTTATTTTTGCCCCTTTCGCCCTCGTTGTCAGCGAGTGAATTTAAGACAGGGCAAATTCCAATGTCTCAAATTATCTCTCTTTAAACACATCTGTGCCAGGGAATATCCAAGATGGGGTGAAACTGTCTGCGAGTATAGAAGGGTGAAAATTACAGGGGGCAAAAATTACACAGGGCGAAAATAACCTTGAATACACTAATGGTGTAGTGGGTAGTTAAGGTTAAAAATGATATTGACGTTTGCCACACGGTAGACATTTGTCATGCAGCAAAAGGATATACCTTACAGGTTGCAGATGCAGTCGATAGTCAGGATGTATATAACTCATTCATTGCTGATACATATGCTCAAGATTTTCCATTGATATGATCAGAGAGTTGACTTGTTGAGTAAGAATATAACTAAGACATGGCACAGAAGTACGTGAACAAACCGTCTGATCACACAGAATTCCCAAGATTAGGAATGAAAACTTCTACTTATCAATATGAATGATTCAATGTGGGCAAGCTTGTATATCTTGTGATTTTTGTACCACCCTGTAGTTAAATTAAAATGTTGTTCAGGGAATAAACATCGGCAGCATCTGCCGTGTCCTAGGAAATATTGGAATTTTTCAATGTTCAATATAAACACCTTGGATTTTTTCCGAAGGACGACTTTAAACCTCCCCTTGGTTCCAAATTATCTCCCTTTGCCTCCATCAAAGCCATGTTTTGTTTAAACAAAAAATTCCAGGTGAATTTTGTCAAAATTCATGGAAAGTGACAGCTTCTCGGGTTCACGCTAGGTGTTAACGACCTGGAGAAGAGAAGCTGTTGATGGAAATAATCACCCGTGTTAATTAACCATGTTCGAAACAAATTTACCGTGGAGGCTGCATGCCGAGTTTTCTCTCACCTTAAGAGAGAATCACTGAAACTCTTCACAAAGATTTTGGCAGCGATTTCATAATTTATAAAGATGTGATGTCACAATATTTAGATTTATCCATTAATTTTTTTGTGGCAAGATAGTGCATAAAAAAAAAAAGAGAAGAAAAATGCAGATGATACCTGATTTATGTAGAAGGACAGGGATTAATGCCTTCTTTTTGAAATATTTTGTGCATACGTATCTTTTGAGTCATATGTAAAAAAATTGATGATAATTCACTTTCTAACTGGATTTAACCAAAAAAAAAAAATTCAAGTGAGATTTTTAAAAACTTATAGTAAATAAGAAAGAGGAGAATCAAAGCCATGAAGTCTTTTTTGTTTGCTGATATCAACAGTCTGGTTTTTCCCTATCCGTTGATGCAGTAATAACAAGCTATGTATTCAGCTATAATATGCTGTGCAACGATGGATCATAATTCCTCCTTCGGAGTGGAATTTATAATTCCTGGAAAGATAAATTAATCAAGACCTTGCTAAGTCAATGTGTTTGCGAGCATTAGCAAAATAATCTGTGATGGCGGAACTATCTCGTTAATTCCAAGGAAAGAAAGTTTTATGTTGCTGAATATTTTATTTTATTCTGCACCTGCATAAAGATGCAACAGCAATATCAACAAACAATGCTCATTTGGTAGCTTCAGTCATTCACTTAATTGTGCAGTTGGACTCCTTTCTTAAGAAAGGTGTGTGATGATTTGAAATCACGAAGGAAAGAAACAGTAGAAAACGAGGATTATTATTTGTGATGAATCAATACTCATCTAAGGATTATGGATACATGATGAAAAAGGGACTAAATTGACCATTGGATATCTAATTATAGTTTACAATATCAGAAATTTAAAATCTGTGTTAGAATAGGAAAAAAGCTCACTCAGACTGAAGGTATTGTGGAAAATGAGATATTTCTGCCTTCTGATGGATTTAATCTCTCTGAAATGATTTTCAGCTGATTAAGAAACAAAATGGACATTCCAGCTGTGTTTACATTGGTTGCCATGGGTGCCATTTTCCTTGTGCTCTGCTACATAGCTGTGATGGTGACCTACGGAGTTTGGATATTGAGACAAGTATATGATAAATGAGTTGATTTATGATAATAGAAATGAATTCTGTAATTCCAGGTGTTGGCTTTGAGTTTGCTATTTAGGAGTTATTGCCCTTGATATCTATATTCTCTCTCTCTCTCTCTCTCTCTCTCTCTCTGTCTTATTTATTCTTAAAGGTATCAGTGTTTTAGGATATTATATAATATTTTTTGAAATAGAATAAGGGAAATTTTTGGTTTAAAAATTATATATGATAAAAATGTTTTCAAAGCAATTAGCAAGCAGGATATATCAAAAGCGCAATTGTACCAGACTAATTGTAGGAAACATTATACCTCCTCACTGTCGGCTGTACACTAGATGCTTACAGTTACGTCAGGCCCCAAGATTATGTAATCTTCACATGGAAAGTTCTGTAGTGGTTTCTCTGTGATTGCAATTTGTGACTGCATAAAGAAAGAAATTGATTCCAAATTGAAGTGTGCAGATAAACGAGTTTCCCAACTGTTCAGTGGTTTTTTTTTGTCATTTCTAAAAGAAATGATTGTTACTTTGTAACCTTGTAATTCTGTGAATTAAAATTCTGTCTGGAATGGAACCAATGTAAGATAATGTTCATGTGGGAAAGTTTGGAAATTTTCTCCAAGAACACCATTTTTTAATTAGCAGGAGATTATAATGTAATTATTTGGTCATCATCATAGTTTAAGTTCAGTAGTATAGGCAAAGATATATTCAGGATTCTGACAACATTTAAATCTGCTATAAAAATAATGAATTGCGATATATTTTAAAAAATTTGAAAAACTTTTTAACCAAATTGGTGCATGTTTATTTTAATAGGCATTTGAGGAAGAACTTAGCCGGCGACAAGTAAAACTGGACACTGTCAATGAAGAAACAAAGGAACTAAGCAAAAAAGGAGCCGGCTCGCTGGTAGAGGAGGATATCTCGAGACTAAACAAACGATGGGAGGACATCAGCCAGCAGGTCAAAGGGCGCCGAGACGTCACGTCACCGGATCGACCAATGATGTTCAAGCCCAGCGGCGTGGCGACGTCCAGGTTGGTGAGGATGTCGGGGAAGTCGGCGGTGGAGTATTTACACGATCTACAGAGACTGGTGGAGGACTTATCTCACGTACAGACCAAGCTGTTGTCTCATCTACTGCAGGGGAACCTGTATGATGAGGTGGAGCAACAAGGCGATCTACTCAAGGTACGAATCGGGAAATCTTTTAATTATTAGTATGCATAAATAATGAATTTAGGCTAACAGCATAGCCAGTCTTGTTTTTCCCTAATTTTATATAGTATTTTAAACGTATTGGAATTATATGATTGGAATTATAGTAAATTACATTCAAAATTTTTTGCCTCAGCATTTCACTTTGCAATACGTGTTACACTGTATATTAGATTTTTGATATACAAGAACTAAATATACTTTAAGATTGTCAATTTTAAAAGGGAAAGAAAATATATTTATTGAAAATATCCACTTTCATTATCTTTTTTATTTCCTTCTTAATGAGGGTTATATCATTATTGACTTGTGATCAGATGTACTGTATATCCTGTTATTTTTGCGAGTTACAAAATTCGGGAAAATGTGTAACTCTTTTATTTGGATCAGTCATTTTTTGCAATTTTAAAAGATTCTTATAGCAAAAAAACATATGTCTAGGTATCATTTCTGCATATTGAATATTTTGTGATGTAAAAGTAATTGCAAAAAAAGTGAAAATTGGATCATACTAGTGAAAATTAATGGAAATACGGTATTATAATATCCCCATATTAATAATATCTTCTGTGTGTCATCCCAACTGTCAAGTATTACCTTTGAATTTTTTTCACAGATCTACATGTTTTAGCTCATATTTATGATCCCTCTTTGTTTTGAATGAAAAACTGCATGAATTTGCTAAAGCTAACTCATTCAATAAAACTTTGTTAAACTGGCCAGCTGTAAAAGTTTAAGCTAGCTAGAGCAGAGGAGTTGCTGAACTGTCAGTGGAAATAATCACACTTAAGTCTTCATTAAAATGTGCCTTCAAATTGCAAAAATATGCTTGAGGTTTTAAAGCCGTATTTTGAATTCTTTGCTTTGATTCAGAAATAAAAATTGTCCATTTCTTAGGCAAGCAGTTTCTTTGTTTTTTGGAAATCTCAGTGGTTACACACAAAAATGCATTGGAAAATGATGGAAAAAAAATATAAAGAATAGGTCTTGTTGTGAATGTATGTTTATAAATTTAGTTTTATTTATGTAGGAAATTCAAAGCCAACTGGAGGACCTGCATCCTCGGATGGAAGAGCTGGAGCAGCAGAGACAGGAAATCCTGCCCAAGTGTTCCCCGGAGGAGGCGGGCCGAGTACGGCTAACGCTGGAACAACTGCGCGCGGACTGGACCCAGATCAATGGACAGTTCAACACCTCCCACAAGTAAGGCAGCCATGTTGATGTTGAGTCCAATGTACGATATTGTTCATTTCTTGTCAGTTCTTAGAGAGTTAATAGTTGAGGGAATTACAGTCTATATAGCTTACAAAATATTTATTGTTAATATTCAGTTTCATGTGGGGTATTGTTTATTTCTTGGCAGTTTTTAAAAGACTAGTAAATGGATAAAATGCTGAGAGGAATTAAAATTAAGTTCGATGTAGCTTGAAATATGAAATTTTGAATATTTTTTCAAGGATGGAACATTTGGGGATTGTGTATTCTTGACAGTAATTGGGCGTCTTGAGAAAGAGTTTGATCCCAATATAGATTTCATGTGTTTCCTTTTATAATAAAAATTTAATACATGTACCATTGACGGCTAAACCTAGGACCTGCATAAAAACAAACAAAATCTGATTCAGGGGCCACAAATTAGGGGGAGGGTTGAATCCCGTCGGGTAATGTTGATCTGTACAGCCATAAAGAGCTTTAGAGGTTTTGTCGTCCTTGGAGGTGTCCGATTGAACTGCCTAGCCCCGGGACTGGATGTATATATTTATTGATTATGTCGACCTTGTCACATATAGGTCCATGGTCAGGATTTGTGTGATGTTAACATATGAAATTAGTTTTGAATTAAATTTTCACAGTAGTTAGTATTTTTTCAAGTACGCCACTTGTTTGACTGCAAATAGGAGACCTACATCTAAACATAGACTGTAAAATTTTTGATAAATGTTTTTTTTTTTAATGTTATAGTTTCACCAATACAGAATTGATTGAATAAAATTTGTCACTTCTTTATATCCAAAAAACAGACTTTAAAATCTGGGATAATTAAGGTTTAATGTATTTGTAATGAAGAATCACCAATAAATAGAATTGGGTTGCATTAAAATATGTCACACCTGGAACTTCAGGACTTTAATGGTCGACACACAGATACATATCAAGATCTCTGATCGACCTAGATGTGTGTATTGAATGAAGCCCTTTGTCTCAGTGGATCTCTGTATCTCTCATCATTATCTGCAGAGAAATTCAAACTATTTGCTGCGTAATGATTTTGCTAACGATGTCTTCCTTTGTGCTAACAAAGTCTTTCTTGCAAGGACTGAAGGACTTCTGTTCCCCTCTGTGCCAATTTTTCTAAAGTGTCTTGATTAGTGCCAGAAAAGTTGAAGGCGACCTTTCTATTTTTTTTTTATTTTTTTTGAAATTAGAGCTGATTTATTATCGTAAATGCTTTAAGGCAATATTTTTCGACAACAGGTGACCTCACTTGAGACTAATTCTTGTCACCCGCCTGTCATTGCGGGGTCAACAGGGGTCAGCGAGATCCTCTAGGGGGAATCCTCTTGTTCTATTAGATGATTAGAGAGATTCGATTGGCTTTGCAGTCTTAATGATATTTTACGGGAGGTCCTTTCAGGTCTGAGGATAATCCCCTTGTACCTGGGATGTCCCGATCGAGGCCGATTGGACAGATTTAATGATAGGGGGGCCCACTACCGATGTCTGTATTCAGGGACAAGATAAGGGTGGGAGGACCCTGTCACACGGATGAATTATACGCTTCATTTAGCCATTGTAGACTATAGGTTACCGTAATTCCCCATTTAAAATAAAACATTGTCATGTGATGTATGGGGTGTCATTGTGTCCATACATTTTCTTAGAGAATTTTAGAATTAGTTTTAAATTCTTTTAATGTTTTTAAATATTGAAATCTGTGTAGGTTTTTTGTTTGTTTGTTTTTCTTAGGTTTTGGAGAAATATTATCTTGAAAAAATTTCAAATGGTTGGTTTTTTAACACAACAGTATCTTTTTGTTCAGATGAAATTGACAACAAATTGAAAATAGCAAGTTTAAAAACACTCTCTTGTAGTTAACATGCTTGTACAACAGACGGCTCTAGAAAAACGACAAGTCACAATGATTGTGGAATTGAATGATTTATTGAATATTGAAGTGTGTGTATCGAGTCTATTAGAGGTTAAATTTGCTTCAATACAATCTTCTACAAAGTGTCCCTCAGTGATCAAACACTACAAGGGCCCTCAGATTGGCCACCTAATGTCTGTTTGACTTTGCATTCTTCGCATTCTCCGTAATGGGGCTGAATTAATTTTTTGAAGGGGAAAAAGTAGAGGGGTAAAAAGAAGTCAAGCAATGTCTCTGTGTAGAAAGCACGACTTCCAAAGTCACCCTTTCAGCAGACTTTAGCATGCTATTTGCACAAGAATTACGATTTCCCTTTAATTACACACTCCACATTCGGGTGCATATTATGATTTTAAGTCAATATTTAACATACTTTGCACTGACTTTTTAATGATGATTTTAGACCCCCATTTTTTTTTTCGCCTTCTTTTCTGTTGGGGATGAAAAGTTTTTATTCTTCTAAAAAAGAAGTAGGAAAAAAAATTGAAAAGATGTTTGGTTTCCTTTTAAAACCTTGCAATTTTTTTGAATATGTGTCATTTAGTGATATCTAGAACATGGAGAACATGCATGAAATTCTTTCTATCTCTCTTTTTCCATCTTTCTCTCCTCTCACTGTATAAGTTGTAATTTGTTTACAAGTTTAAATGCATGGACCAAACACTTTGCAAGCAAACTATTGGAAAAAAAAATAAGCATTAAGAAACGTAGACTTATTTGATTTACGTTTATAAAGAGGATGTCGACTGAGTGACCTGATTATCTCAGGGTGTAGATTAGGACCACTACGGCAAAAGGTCCTCACAAACATACACACTCTCGTGTTCATCGGTGTGTCAGTGTATGTCTTCATTGAAAATGGGCAGGATTTCTCACCTGGAGTAGATTTAATTAGTGTTAATTTTAATTATATAAAGTGATCTTGTGAATAAAAAAAAGTTTCATTGGAGAGTGTGAAAATATGGCTCAGATTCATAACAGGATAATCACTGTGCCTTATGATCCAGAGTTAATCAAGTAAGTCCCCACGAAAAAAAAAAACCAGTAAGATTGGGGATTGTTTTCAACAATGTAAGGATTGTATTGCACAGTCAGGAAAACTGATGGTAGATGCATAATGTTGAATTTTTTTCAGAGTAAATTTATATTTTTTGGAAAAAATTCGAACACATAAGAAAGTAATAAAGAATAGGAGGATAGTAAGCTATTTAAAAAAAAATTAATTGACAAATGTTAATATAGCAGAGTTTTTAATTAACTGATCTTATTGCTGTGCTGGTTTTGATCAAATGTAGTTTACAGGTCCTTCATTGAGTGAAAATATTAAGGAAAAAATAATAAACACTGCTACCTATAAACTTCCTGCATATGTCTTGCTCTCATCTTTTAGCATTATAATGCAGCAGTACTTATTAATATAATATAATGTAGAAACGAGGGGTAACTGAACTTGAGAGAGATTTAATGTATTCTGAGATTTTTATACCTTGTAATTGTCTATGTGGTAGATAAGTGTGGTGTATCAATATATTTGCAATGACAAATGTCAAAGTTTATCGGTTAAGGTGTAGCTGACAGATAGGAAATATACAGTATATATTGACAGGTAATCCACAGTAATTGATATCACTTATGTACACCAGATTTACCTGTAGTATATATATATAGATATATATGTATATGTTGAAGTACGTGTATTTACATCCCAGTTCAAATTAAGGAAGTACAACTTATACACTCTTACTCTTTCTCCCTTAAAAGCCAAAAAGCTCAATCATTAAAGAGGAATTAAATTATATTAAATTGATATAAATCTGTTTACCTAATCAGTGTCCACAAGAACATGGAAACTAGCTTAAAGCAATATGAGCTGCAATTTTCAAGATGAAATTTTATTTAACGAAAATGTTATTTTCTACTAAAATGACAAAAATATCATGGTTTTTAATATTTTTTTTGTCAAAGTTTTGTGAAAAGGGCTCATGTTAAGGAACCTTAATTGGAGCAAAATTGAATTATTGTCGTCCTGTACAAAAATAGATTTCCTATATGTTCCTTAGAAGAGATATCTTTGCTAGACTGACAAAAATAAATGGTTTTTACCAACATTATTTATCATAAAAGTTTAAGTTATATGCAGGCTTACCATACTAGCAGGTTTTTACAGCAACACAAAATTCTAAAAAATGCAGCTCATATTGCTTTAACTATCTGAATATCAAACTCAATTTTTTGTTCATTAAAGAGGGAAAAAAGGGGGGGGGGGGTGTTAAAGGTGGGGGTATATCTATTTTTAATGTCTGAAACATCACTAGCCGTTATAACTAGGACTAAACAGAAGTTGCCAGACCTTTGTATCAGAACCATGATCACTAAGACATGTCCATATCTACAATTCATTGGCTGTAACAGCAGCAATCTAAAATGTATATGCTCGATATATCTATTGGTAATAAGTTTACTTTATACAGTGGAACCCAGGCACGTAAAGACAACTGAGACAGACTTGTACAGTGCAGCCTATATAGCTATTATTATCAACTGACTAGGTCAAATTTTGTAAATACTTGAACTATCCAATTGTGCTTTTTCTACACTTGAAAGAGCTGCCTTGGGTTTCGGCTATGTTGATATACCACAGATTTAGCGGGGTCATTGAGTACACATGCAGCTCTTCCTCAGGGTTTAGCTGAGATGCAGGTGGTTAGTACGACCTGATTGGTTTAGACAATGAGCATTCAGAATGGCCATTGTTTACATTCCCTGAAACTATTTCTGCCCCTATGGCACATCTGAAATAGCTTCTCTGAGCTAAGGTTAGTAAAAGGAATGGTATTCCTGTATTCTGGTGGGCTTCCTATATTGATTGACTGGCTTCTTGATTGTTGCATCTGTATGTTGTATCAAAGGCTGGGAAGTTAGTGTATTTTGAGCTCGGTTCCTGTGCAATTTGTTATTGAATTAAGTATTATGGGGAGTTTGAAGAAGATCGAGATATGTCTCTGTGACCTATAGTAGTCAACCTTGTATGTTTACAGAGGCAGTTGGAAAACTTCTGTGAATGGATGATAGTAATTGGGTATGGAATTCTTTAATGGAATTGGGGTCCATTTCGGCAATGGATTATGAAGTCTAGTTGGTAGATTCACTTAAGTTTATTGACTGTTGACATGTGTAAGAGTTCATGAACTATAGAGTTCACTCTGTGTGTTCACAGGAGATGGACGCGAGCCTCTGAACAGTGGAAGCGGTTCCATGCGAACTTCAAGGAGATCACCACGTGGCTGCTAGTGGCCGAATCCAACCTAGAGAACAATGGGGACGCATCACACAAGGTACTGACCAATGGACAGATAGTGGTTTCCTATGTTTGTAAATAATAATACAACTTAATTAGCTAACCTTAAATACCATAGTCAGAAACTTACCTGTATATATATGCAATGTTTACAGTAGGAGTACATTGTGTAAGGCATATTCTTATACAAATTAGTAAAAA
Organism: Magallana angulata; assembly: GCF_025612915.1. Classification (NCBI taxonomy): domain Eukaryota; kingdom Metazoa; phylum Mollusca; class Bivalvia; order Ostreida; family Ostreidae; genus Magallana; species Magallana angulata. The sequence continues at coordinate 23,640,894 of NC_069115.1, forward strand.
TTTTGCATGTAAAACTGATGCTAGCAAGATTTAAAATTGGAAATCCTGTCATGAAGTTCAAGTCCATACTATTAATGGTCATAAAGGCCAAGTACCTGCATTGTAGTCATTGCATGGGTAATCAAAATTGAACCTTTTTATTTAGGAAATTAAAAATGGACTGCAGACCCATCAGACCACTTTGAACAATATGAACACAACAGGAAATGACATCATAGGACAGTCCAACATGCTGGATGCCAAAGGGATGAGGGAGAAACTGGACGCCATCAACAGGAGATGGGAGACTCTGTACGAGGCAGTGCAGGAGAAGAAAGACAGGTAGGGCAGAAAACGATAAATAGAGCATCACATACGACTAAAGCCTCTGTTGCCTTTGAAATATCATTTAGGGTGGGTTCTCAATGAATTTTTAAAAAACTTGTTTTGTACCATGAAGTGGTGGTTGGAATGGATTGATCATTTTTGAAATTTTTTTTAGTATAACACAATATCTCAAAGGCTAATGCATAAGTTTGAGTGAAGCATAATGGAATCATCATGTCCATCTATCCTATCTGTCAGTCTGTCTGTCCACCTTACTTTCATGTCTATAACTGTTGTGAGTAGACAAATACCAGAGACTCTTAATATGAGAGTGTGGCATGACCCTGGTGTAAGGTTATTGAATAAGGTCAAGGTCACATCATCAATATATTGCTCTTATCTGCCAGCTTCAGGGGTCCTAGCTTTTCTTTGACATAGATGGTGTGACCTTGACCTTGGTCAATGACTTCAGATCATTTCTAGTTTTCAGATGCCACAATCTTCTGCTAGATTTATTCCACTCATCAGCAGAGCAGATTGCAAACATCAATAAATAGCACTACATGAATTATACACTACTTTAAAATAATTATTAACATTTAAATTGGAGTAAAAATATTATAGGGCCCTTAGAAGTTACACTGTATGAGACAAATCTCAGTTTTCCTTGTATTTTTTTTTTTGGCTCTCTTAAGAGATTAAGCAGATGCCAGACTCTTTAGTACACAGATGCTGTATATAATTCAGACATTCTGACCATCTAGACAATTTGTACTACTATAATAATTGACTTCATCTGACCATTGGTTCAGACACCACCTCAAGACACTGTTTACATTGCATGCATTTCTCCAAGTATTTATGACCTGATGCCAGTACATGGCAAATGGCTCAGTATATCCAGCCGAACTGATATTGATTTAAGGGAGTTTGTGATTGTTAATACCAGTGTATGTACTGGCGAAATGTATATATTTATTCTGTGCTCATGGGCTAGTCTTATTGAATTATGATGCTGAATTTCGATGGAAGCTTTTCGTGAGGCAAGATGACTGCATGCATATCATTCAGTCCAACAAATCAATGAAAGTTCTAAATTGGATATTGGTTTATTTGTTTTCTTGGATAAAATTATCTTGTGGCTTTTTGGTTTTCTAGAAAGTTGTTTTGATTTGAAATAGTTCTATAGAGATATGGAAATGAGGATAATTTAGGATCTCGGGTTCAAAAATTGTTCATTGAAATTGGAAAGTGATAAAAATGCCTCTGTCGTAGGATTAAAGTAAACTTTTATGATAGTTTAGAGGTTCTGAGATTTATGTAGTGATGGGAAATATTAACCTGAGTTTCCTCTGTTTCAGGACATGGACCTCAGACTCCAAGCAATGGGAGAGATTCCACGCAGACATGAGGCAGGTGACAACATGGCTGCTGGTTGCTGAAGCCGACCTGGAGAGAAAGGGGAGAGCAGCGTATGAGGTACTGTTACCATGTAGGAAAAAACTTTAACTTGTTTTAATTAAGTTATGGAGGCTCAGTGGTCTATAATCAGTCTATGTAATCATCTTCAAATTTGAATTACTAAATATACTGTACTTCACTATTAACATTTTTCTGTTTACCAAAGTTGAAATCACTTGCATTTTTTGTGATAATTGATTAAACTCCATATGACATTCAATAAAATTTCCTCAGATTTTCCTTTTATTGGAGGTTGAGATTTGCTTTAAAAAGGCCATGACATGCAACCTAGTCTCATAAAGTGATTGCTTGTTTCTGGTGTTTCTGATGATTTCTGGTGATTGTTTTTTACCAAGACCATGATGGTTGTTCATTACTAGAACCATGTTGTAGGATGTGATTTCGGGGATCAAGTAAAGGATTATTTATAACCGACACCATGTTGTAGAATATGAGTTCGGGGATCAAGTAAATAATCATTTATAACCGATGCCATGTTGTAGGATTTAAGTTGTGGGATCAAGTAAATGATCATTTATATAATAACCAATACTGAGTTGTAGGATTTGAGTTGCCATGTTGTAGGATTTGAGTTGTGGGATCAAGTAAATGATCATTTATATTATATTCTACTACAGTTATTGCCAAGATCAAAGAGATGCCGCGGACATTATTCTCCAATATACCACGAACGTCATCAGTAAATTATCAGATCAGAAATACCTATTTGTCTCGCACTGATCATGAAAGTACAACTTTAAACCTTAAAAAGTTTTAAAACCATGTCAATTTCACATGTTAATTAGTTCCAGTCAAAACAATGTGTATTGCCTCAAATGTTTATTTTTAAGAGATCAATGCGGCTCTTCCTAGGACCTCCCCAGCACATTTTCACTGTGTGTTTTTACATAAAATGTATAACGTGTAGTAGTAATAATCGTATTAAATTGACTATAGAATATTAGAAATATAACTCAAAGATATTTTATAAATAAGTGAAGAGTATTAAAAATCCAAAGAAAAATTCTGTCGTCTGCATGTGATTTCTTTGATCGATAGGCCTACACATGTAAACATTACTAACAAAACCTTTGGGGTTACACGGAACAGCCGTCAAAATGACCTAGATCGTCTCTCTATAGGAGAAACAAACTGTAAAAATACTGGGCTGTTAGTAGAATAGAAATAAAGTTCTTGTTTTCGTGAATGTTGCAGGATAACCACCTCGGTCTCGAAATGTTGTTTGAAATATAAAAGCCTCGGCTGACGCCTCGGCTTTTATATTTCAAAACAACATTTCTTGACCTCGGAGGTTATTCTCCAACATTCATGATAACTCGTACTTTATTTCTTAAACCAATACCATGTTGTAGGATTTGAGTTCTGGGATCAAGAGTCATCAGAACATCCTGAACAACATGAATGCAGAGGGAGGGGAGGTGATCCAACAGTCCAACAAGAATGACGCCCACACCCTGAGGGAGAAACTGGACCACATCAACCGGCGGTGGGACAAGCTGTGTCAGGCAGTGCTCCACCCATCAGACAGGTGAGTAAGGTGGTGCTCTACCACCCAGACAGGTGAGAGGGGAGGCATAAAACTGATAATGGTTAGGGAATCATGATACTCTCCTTTATATCAATTTTGTTGTATTTATAACCACTTTCACACACAGTTTCCACCCCCCTCATCCCCACCCCCTAACAAAACTGATTTCTTACTCAGAATTGAAATTTGGACATGTTTGAAAAATTTGAATTTTAGAATTAGATAAATAGACTATTTCCAGCTGATTCATTGGAACAGGCACCTGAAGTAAAAGCATATTTAAGTTTTATTTTTAATATTGGATTCATATATAAAGTTTTATGGTTTTCTTTTCTATTTTGACTTTAGCTCAGCAGAAAGTATGAAGACATCAGATTTCTCCACAGAAATGGATGAACTGTTTCTCTGGATTGACGAGACAGAAAATGTCCTGGCCAGTTATGTTACTCTGGATGAAAAGAGCCTGGACGAAACACTGGAAAAAATCAAGGTCTGAAAGTTTGTGTACAATGGTGTTTATTATACTTTCATGTTAAATATTGAAATTTGATTGGTTTAGACTCAGTTGATAATCCATTCTATTACCCTCAGCGTTAGCAACACACTTAGCAACGGGTAACACTATATAAATAGTGCCTGTTTGGGAGGGTAACAGTTGAAATTGACACCCAGAGAAAACCATTGTCAACCGACGCAAAGCACTATTTATATAATGTATACATACATATAATTTGAATTGGCGATGAAGGCCTTATGTTCAATGATGCTGATTTGATCTACATATCTTGTTCATCCATTATGTGTGAGAGGTGGGGGGGGGGGGGGGGGTTGTATGGGAAAGGGAGGGGGAAATAGTTAGAAATCTGCTGGCTTTTTTTTTTTTATGTTTGTTGAAATTGAAAATGCAAAGATGCAATAAATTAATAGCTTTGTCAACATACTCAGCATTTTTGGTTAACTTCTGGCCAAAATATATGCTTAAATCCTTAATCTAACCATTCGAAAAATTAAAAAATTATTTTTTCAATATGTGATCACGACTTTATCGTATATGATTAGGACAAGGAAGATGAGGTGAAAGGAAAGAGGAGAATGTTACAGGAGATCAACACCAAGGGAGAGAAGTTACTGAGGGAGACCACCCTCACCCCGGGGGACAAAGAGAACATCCACAAGGACCTGGACAGCCTGAACCAGCGGTTTGTCAAGGTCAGTGTAGACTCAGGGTAAAACAGAGGTCAATTGTCAAGGTCCCTATGGAATCAGGGGTCAACAAAGGTTAATTGTCAAGGTCTGTAGACTCATGGTCAAACAGAGGTCAAATTATCAAGGTCACTGTGGAATCAGTGGTTAACAAAGGTTAATTGTGAAGTTCAGTGTAGACTTCAGGGTCAAACAGAAATCAATTGTCAAGGTCAGTGTACATCTAGACTCAGGGTCAAACAGAGATCAATTGTCAAGGTCATTGTAGACTCAGGGTTAAACAGAGATAAGAGATTACTGTGTTGTAGGTAGTTGTAGTTTGTAGGTAGTTTACATTGGCTGCAATAATGGAAGCTGGGTTATCTATATAACTATGAAAGATAAAGGAAATTTCAAGATAAGCATTTATGATTCTACGATAGCATTTAGATTTAAATAGATTTAACAAAAACTACAATGTTTTATTCATTAGATGTGGCTTATGTCAGGCATGCTTCAAAGAAAAAGAATTTTAAAAAATATATGATGCTATATTTCAATGAGATTGCTTGTTTCAGGTGGCCGGAGAGATCCCGCAGCACATTTCACGGACGGAGCAGAGACTCCACAAACTGCAGCAGTTCCAGAGCGAGGTGTCCCAGCTCCAGCAGTGGCTGACCGCCACCCGGGCTCTTCTGGAGGCCCAGCACCACCCAGTGTCTGCCACCTCAGTCGACCAGGACGATTCCATTGTTGTAGACCCACAGGTAAAATTAACTGATTGATTCATTCTTTAATTCATTTGATTATAACTATTTTTCACTTTAGTGTTAAACATTTGCAGCTCCCTAATGGAAATTTTAACAAAATTATTTTTTTAAAGTTGTTGAATTTATTAGTTAGAATTATTGCTGGTATTGGGGGTATTGAATGTTTGTATGAAGGCTGTACAAATATATTGAAAATATTAGATTCTGACATCTTTTAATACATCTTGTAGTCTACAAGAGCAGCCATAGAATCTCACAGAGAAAACGTGGACAGTATCAACAGTCAGTACGGGGATCTGATGGAGGAGTGTGCTGAACAGGAAGTGGTCATGCCAGACAGCATTCAGCACCAAATCAACGAGGTCAATTCTGATTGGGAGAAATTACAGGGACTGATGGACAGAATCAAACCAGTCACAGACAACTTTCTAGAGGAAGTTTTGACTCAAGGTAAGTTGTAAAATAAGATCTGCAAAATAATTCATTAATGGTTAAAAATTTTCTGTTAATTTTGAATGGACAATTTTGATCCTTGATAATGGTTAAAAATAAAATATGCTTTTATTTGATATCTTCTAACTCATGAATCTGCTATTTTTGTTTTAGTGAAAGTTTCGCAGATGCAACAGACAGTTGTCATAGAAACCAGGCAGACAACAGAGGTCAACCAGAGTTCACTGATCCTGGACTTTGACCGTTCTGTAGCCGAGCTCCGTGATTGGCTGACTCTCCTGGAGAGGATGCTGAAATCTCAGAGGGTTACAGTTGGCGATATTTCCGATATTGAACAAACCATCATGAAACAAAAGGTATATATCCCAGAGATGCTGTGTAGTTGATAGTTAGATACCCTGCATGCTTTGTACTTTTATTAAAAAAAGAAAAGAATTTGACTCCTAATGAAATTTATCTAAATGTCAATTTTTTTTACCGTTTTGTGGATGTTTATAATTTGTAACTTTTTTTTCATCAATAACATGTACACACCAAATGTCCTTTGCTTTATGTGGTAGACTAAGCGCGAGTGCAGTGCGAGTATGGATTTGACGCAGCACGATTTGAGCACGCTCGATTTTGAAGCTGTGCATGCACTGATCAGTGATATTTATGAGCAACTTTTGATCCTTAAGGTCTGTTATTACTAATATCCCAGTAATTTACCTCCCTCCCTTCCGCCCTTCCTCCTCCCCCTCTCGTTTTGTTGTTGTCTGCTGTGTAGAATGGTGTGTGTTGTATTCTTTTTTTGATGATTTGGAGTTCAGAGCTTGATTTAATGGGGCTGTGGTAACTAAAGCTTTGAGAATTCCATTGTTTTGATGATAAAGTGAGGGAGAATTTTTTTTTTCACATTGATTTTGTATATTATATATGAGAGATCTGAATAAAGGGCAATAACTCTTACTTTGATTACCATAGAAGGAATTTTGCTTTGCCTTGCACATTGCACATTGAATTTAGTTTGTTCTGCAGCACACTTTTGCGTTCATTTCTCTTGTAGATTATCTTGAGAGAACTACTCTTTTCTCTTTGCGTTGATGTGTGTTTGGTTTTGATTTATAGCATGTATATATATATCAGTATATGTTGGAGATCTTCATTGATTGCTGCTGTTGTTCGTATCTCATCATTATCATCATACAAGCCAATGGGTTCAATATGTTTTCTTCCATTCTGTTCACAATGTATATATATTAGTAGCACAAATTGATATTCAATAGATATTCAATGAGACATTGCTTTTGATCACTTTTCTGTGTTATAATGTTTTTGAAGTGTTTTTGTTTTTGTGTTATTTGAGGTTGGGGGGTTGGATTAGAATCCTTAATGTTTCTGAAGTACACTAGAGTTACAATCATTGCTTTAATGAAAAAAGGGGGTGGGTGGGTGTCCAGACGGGAAATACATGTCCAATATATTACAAGATACTTTAAATTTGAAAGCATTCTTTAACATGAACCTATTGTTCTGTACAATGTAGTGGTTTCTGTCGGGACAGCTACTTGTAAGTATTATTGAGGGAGCTTTCTGAATGTTAGAAGTTCAATTATTGTATATATTTCTTCTTTAAAAGGTGGTCACTCACTATTCTTTTCTCTGAACTTGATAGACATCTGGTGGCTGGTTGTTAATTTTAACTCGTGTTTTTCACCGTAATTATAACATTTTGAGTTTGGCAGTGTTTCTGATTGGTTAATGTAATGCTAAATTCGTATCTTTTTGGTGACAGCAATTGAATGGTTCAACTTTCTTTGATGATTTTGATGCAGCTGTCTGGCTTTCAATTATACCATTAACAATAATTTCAGACATAATTAATTGAGTGATGTGATTATAACTTTTTGAATTTGGGTATTTTGAATCTGTTGTAAGTTTTTAATTTTTTTTTTTTTTTCAAGTATAAATGAATATTAAAAGTTTCTTAGTAAAAAAAAAAAAAAAAAAACATTTAAAGGAGATACTAATATTTTTTTCTTTATGATCCGTCGTGATTTCATCATTAATAAGTATTTTATGAAGGAATTGTGAATAAATGTGTTCTTCACTTTTAATAGAATAAGGATTTCTGAGAGTCTTTTAAGGGTATATTCATTTCATCTTGATGTGTAGAGAGAGAGAGAGAGAGAGAGAGAGAGAGAGAGAGAGAGAGAGAGAGAGAGAGAGAGAGGAGAGAGAGAGAGAGGGACAGAGAGAGACAGAGACAGAGGAGTATAAATTGAAATGTCTGGACAGCAGTATTGGGATTTTATTTTGTAGTCTTCACTCTTTTTCAATGAATCAAGTTTAATTATTGGGTACTTAAACGATTTTATCCCATTAACATTGGAAAATCAATCAGCTGACTTCGCAACCAACGATCCCTTGGTACATTATCCCCACAACTTAGGAATGTCTTCCTACAATTAACACTGAACTGAAATATTTATTATGTCTACGGAGTGCTGTAATTTCCCTTTCCCTTATTTTCTTTCCTTGTACAAGAGCTTATCTAAAAGACTATAAAATGACTGTTTTAGATCCTGTATTTATATTACAGTTTTATTTTTTTTTATGAAAGGTCAGGATGGCCTGTTCATTTCTTATTGAGTAGTATTTTTTTCCTTTAGATAATTACATAGTTACAATCAATTTAACTATATTGCTCAATGCAAGATGAAGATCGAAATGAGTAGGTTTTAGATTTAAGTGGTTTGGGTACATTTTCATCATCAGTAAACTATTTTGATATCACAAAAATATCTGTAACAGTTGTGTTTTCATGTAACCATGTAAGATTAAAATATCTCTAGCACTTTTGTATTTGGATAATAAGGAGGAAAGAAAAAGATTGAAGTATAACACATTCACTAAAATGTTAAAAGTATAAATGTCACAAAATTGATTTTCTTTAACATCATAGACAGTCTGAATTTTCTTTAAAGTAATATTTGCATTAAACCAGATATTGTGAGGGACAAAAATTATAACTATAAAATGTCTTTGAATACCAAAGAAATACCATCATCAAACAAGCTTGCAAAGCAGTGCTTTTAGACTTTTATTTTGATGTTTAATTTATTAATAGAAACTCACAATTGTGTCCACCTTTTACTGAAGATTTTTTTAATGGTCATGGAAAGGAAAAAACAGACAAAAGTGCAATTGTTTACCTTCTTTTTGAACAGAATGTTTTGCAAGACATGGAGTCGAAGAGGCCCCAGCTCGAACAAGTTCTGAGCACAGCCAGAGATCTGCAGAAGCAGAGGATGAGTGAAGAGGACAAAAAGATCCTCAAGGACAGAGGTGAGGGGTCAAGGTCAAAGGTCAAATCAGGGACATGGAACCATTATGACTTTGGTTGTCTAATTTATGTTTGATGTTAAGCCTATCTTATTCTTACATGGGATAAAAGAATTATACATTTGTCCAACTTTAAGGGTGTGTATATTCACTTTAGACCAGCTTCAATTTTAACTTTAATTTGATGTGTTAACTAGATAAATACATCATTGACCAGCTTCAATTTTAACTTGATTTGATGTTTTAAATAGATAGCTACATCATTGCCCAACAAATCAAAATGATGCCACAGATTTGAAAGAACAAAAAAAACCTTCTGATGCAAATATAACAAGGGGCAATGGTCTCTGATTAATTTCAGCGGAGAAATTACAAGAGCACTGGGAAGAGGCCTTGTCACATGTCAATCAGAGGAAGACCCAGCTGGACGACATGCTGCTCGAGTGCCGTCAGTTTGACGAGATGCACGCCGAGTTCGAGCGCTGGCTAGGACAGATCGAGGAGGATCTCCATGCCAACCCAGTCAGGGCCTCAGGGACCAACATAGACCAGCAGATAACTAAACAGAAAGTAAGAGTAATTCTCAGTGTAAACAGAAAGTAAGACCAGCAGATAGCTAAACAGAAAGTAAGACCTATTTACAGCATAAACAGAAAGTAAAAGCAATAGATGGCTAAACAGAAAGTAAGACATACAAATTACATAAACAGAAATTAATGCCATCCACTCAAAGCATCAAGGACCAAGATAAACTTGAACAGGAGAAATAATAGTGTATTAAAGCAATATAACAAATGCCGCTGTTCTTGCAGAAAACATTGTCTAGTCTTACATTATTCAACATGCTTATTTGACCTTGGATCTAGAATTTGCGTATAAATAAGGTCAATCAGTCCAAAACTAGTGCAATTTATTATGCGCAATAAATCAACTCTGAAATTTTTTCTGAGTATCATGGGTATTAGTATTCATGAGATTTTTGATTGGACCATTAGAAAATCATTAATATGGTTGAAAGTACAAATGAAATCCAAATTGTACATTGAATCTGGAGGTAGCAAATTTGTTCGCATGGCAGTAACTCAATATTTCGTGTAATTGGCCATAGCTGTTGCTGTTTTGATTATGGTATGTTGTAATTGGTTGGCGTTTCTAGTTGAGCAAATTAAAGCATGTCATGATAAGTTATTACCAGAAAGCAGTTGTCAAATCTTGCAGTGAATAATCAAAGATTTTGAAAAGTTTACATAATATGTTTAATTATGTCTTTTAGTGAGCACATAACAAATAGCATATATAACGGACAAAAGAAATGAAACAATATGGTCAAAAAGATGCATTTATATTAAAACTCTGATCCATGCTTTTAAAACAGAGAAATGATTATTTATTAACACTTCACCAAACATTGCAATAGCAACTGCAGTCAGAGGTTGATGAGAGACAGCGTATCATTGACAAGCTGAAGAAGCTGGCCAGTAAGCTGATAGACGAGTACTCCACAGACGACACCAGTCACATCAAGCTACAGCTGGAGAAGGCCATGAACCGCTGGTCCACCCTACTTCACAGGTCTGTAGTCAGAGTCTCCCAACACTCACATGATGTAGTCAGTCTCCCAACACTTACCTTGCGTTGTTATAGTCTCCAAACGTAACCCAATCCTCACCCTTTGTGATCATAATTTCCTAAACTCTGAGGCAAAGTCTCCCAAAATTCACCCTATGTAAGCAAAGTCTCCCAACCATCATTTTGTTAGTCATACCATTCCTACTATCATCCTGTGTTCTCAGTTTCTCCCAACCATCACTCTGTGTAGTCAGAGTCTCCCAACCATCACTCTGTATAGTCAAATTCTCCCAACCATCACTCTGTTTAGTCATTCTCCCAACCATCACCCTGTGTTCTCAATTTCACTATCATCCTGTGTTCTCAGTTTCTCCCAACCATCACTCTGTGTAGTCAGAGTCTCCCAACCATCACACTGTGTAGTCAAATTCTCCCAACCATCATCCTGTTCAGTCAAATTCTCCCAACCATCATCCTGTGTAGTCAAATTCTCCCAACAATCATCCTGTGCAGTCAAATTCTCCCAACCATCATCCTGTGATAATCATAGTATCCTAATCTTAGGTAGCAAGTTTCTGTCTGTCCACCATCATCACATGAAGTAAGTTTTCAGTCTCAATACCTGTAGTCTCCTAACCATCAACTTATATAATAAGTAGTCATTCAGTTTCATGACCTCCACCTGTTGTTATTCATCTGATTTCAATGAACTAAACCCACAGAAGAATTGGTCACTTCGACATTAATTGCCCAAAATGCGTTTATATAAATGAAAAGTATTTATATCCTTTCATTGAATTTCAAATCTGTTGTAAACTATTTACAATGTATTCTCAAAATGATTAAAATTTCAGCAATTTTTATACATTTTGATCTGAAACAAAAAATTTGAATGCGGAATTAGATTTTGAAAAATCATTTATTTTTTAATGTTGAAAAAAAAAATGAAGTGATTTGAGGCTGATTCAGCACTATTTGTTAATTTGGATGTTCTTCATGTGGTTATCATGGAAACTGTTTTTTTTAAATTGCATATATTTTTTCACTTTGTAGGTTTTCAGTTCGTTGGTATATGTTTTGCTTTATTTTTTTTTATGATCTCAACCTCATATATATACAGTTAAGACTGGTACAAACTTCAACCCATTTTCAACAAGTGCTACAGACTAACTTCTCACAGAATATAATGGTTACCATATTTTGAGATTTGCCTTAAAGCAAAGCATTTATCTGGCTTCTAATAACCTATACCCAGCTATGGAAATTGCAATGAACAGTAGCTTATGTCAGATATAACTTAAGGAAATGCAATAATATGCCGGTCCCATTTTGTACTTTACGAATCATTAACAGTCGGATCCTTTTTCTCCCCGCACAATAATATGCCATTACTTAAAGGACATGAATGCAGTGAATTTGTTTCAGTTGTTCTTAGTGCTTTTTATCTATAGCTGGATATTTATACTAGTGATTTAGAAGATTGAAGAAAATTCATGAAAAGTAATATGAGAGAGAGAGAGAGAGAGAGAGAGAGAGAGAGAGAGAAGAATGAACTTACTAACATGTTTTGGTCTTTGTTGACAGGCTAGCCTTTAACATCAAGTCCCTCCAGAACAACAAGAACTCGCTGTCCCAGCTGGACGGCACCCTGGAGGTGTTCCTGGGGTGGATGAGGGAGATGGACAAGAGCCTGGTGCGCCTGGTGGAGGAGACGGGGAGGGGCGACGTCCGACAGAACCAGGAGCTGTGCTCAGAGTACCTGGTCCAGTTCAAGGTAGGAGTCTCGTTTTCACATCACATGTAAACCCATGTGTACTGACTCCGCTAGGTCTAATGATAAGCATTGCAGATAACAAAGTTATTGTAGGTTTGAATTCAATGATTTTTTGTCCATATGTGAGGATATATATTGTGCTGACAGAATTATTTAATTAAAAACTAAGTCTATTGAGAAGCAAGCATTAGAATTTGGTTCATTTGTCTCATCTTTGGTGTTTGACCATGCACATGTTATGTGGGTCTAAAATGTCTTCCACAGTTCTGGCTTGCACAGACAGTTCTACAATATATATAAAGCACATACATGTGGTGTATTTGAAAATTGATTCCCTAAAAGCAAAGTCTCTGCAGCAATACAATTTCCATATTTTATGGAGTAGTTAAACACAAATGTTCATAAATACTTGCCCGTAAATGGTAAACTAATTTAGTTCTCTGAGTGGTGGTCATATTTTGACAGAAATCAGATCACATACTTCAGTGGCGACACAAAAGACCATATCAATATGGCACTATGTTTAGAAGTATATTATATCATTGCCATTGTTTTTTGCATTAAGCTGGGATATGTTTCCTGTTATGTGAGGATAAGATTTATCGACAATTAGAAATTGATTGGATATTGTCTGTGGAAATATAAAAAAAGATTTCCAAGCAAATTGTATAAATACCTTGTAATTGCAGTTGTCTGAATCCTCCATTGATTTCATTACGGCAATAGTGTTATCCCTGAGGAATATTTAAAAAAAAAGAATACCTCCCCAGCATGTGCTGGAGAATTATGCCCCACAACTACTATTTAGGCAGGAAAGTAATTTGCTTCTGTTTCAGCAGCTGATGAATCATTTTGTGTCACCTTGAGGCAGTGAGGTCAAAAGGTCAAATTAGGTCAGGGCTTTTTAAGGCAGTGATGAGAATTTTTTTTTTTTTTTTTGGGGGGGGGGGGGAGTAGAAGGGTTAATGGAGGGGAGGGGATGTTTTGTGTTTGTTTTATAACCATACATGTATGTTAGTTCAATGAATAAAAACACTGCATGTGATAAAAGTTTAAGAGTGGTTTGATTAAATTTTCAACTAGTATGTAAAGTCAGTTTGGTTTTAGGGCTTTTTACATTGCAATTTATTATCAGTAATGTTAATATTAATGTTCTTTGACTGTTTTGAGTTTATCTTTTGGTGCTGCATGCAGCTGAGTTTTGTTGGTTCAATGAATTCTTAATTGAATGAAAAAATACCATGGCAAATAGTAAGTTCTGCATTGAAGTTAATGGCTATAGTATCAACAACCTAGGGGGGGGTATCTTCTCATTTCAACCTCTAATTGGATGTTTTTGATAGAACAGTAAGTCCATTTTCATGAATATCTTTCTCCCAGGATGTAGAGTACTTGGTCTTTTGTAGTGCCATTCTTTGTGTATTTATTATCTGCCATTGTATACCTTGTACTACAAAGGAAATCATTTGAAGCTCCTGATGTTTTGAAGTTTTGGTGAAAATAAAAAAGATGTGGAATTATTCTATTCTGGAGTCAACGCATCGAAATTGCCCGTTAATTGCTGCTGTGTAGTGGATCAATGGGCAGTGAATGGATCGGAAAGAGAGAGAGAATTATTATGTACCCATGCACAAAGGAATCACGGATTGACTGGAAATCCATCGGATACATCAACTGCCAAATCCGTTACCAAATGGTCATTTAGGCATTGCCATTCAAAACTATATTTTTTTAGAATATATTTTTTTTCCAAAACTTGAAAACAGATGAATCTAATGAAGATTATTGTTTTGAAAGGAATTTCCTCTGAATGGAGACAAAAATGAAAATTATGCTATATGTGCATTTAAAACTGGATTAATCTATTTGATTCTATATTCAAGGATGCTTTTTATCTCTCTGGACAATTGAAATGATCAAAAAACCATTGGAGTCTAATGAATTTTCAAATTATAAATTGCCTAAAGTTAATGCCTTTACTTGTAAATACCAACTTGAAGGAGTGTCCTGAGTTGCTCAAGTCTCGAAGATGTTTAAAGGATTGTCAGTCAAACCTATATAAACAGCTACATAGTGTCCTCAGTACCGTTCTACAATGAAATTAGATTATATTTGAAAGGTGATTGGCGAGACTTTAGACAGGAAGAAGTGACATTAGCTGCTGGAAATTTCAATCTAAATGTCCATGGAAACCAGAGCAGTTATGAAAGATGGTGAAATTGCTGCTCATATTTATACAACTGCTTCTCGTCAATGACCAGTCGGAGCATTGATTGTCTGCAACACCTACATGTCCTCTTTTAGTTCATTTTATAATCCGCCATCATCCATTATGGGTACCCAGTTGTGCTGAAGGGCAAGAAAATATAATCTATGGATGCAGCAGTTCCATGGTGGATATTGAATTGTATTGAAATGGCTGAAATAAGTCTTTATTCTTTTACTTACTTGTTCTTATTTTGTGAGTGGAATTAATACACCTAAGACGCCTAATTATTTGGTTGCAACTAAAGAGCAATTATTATTTGTTTTTGGATGCAATGTACATAAATTGTTTTCTCGCTGAAGCTTTTTTTTCCCTCCTCTTTTATTTGATTATATTCAGAGATAGATTTTGTTCTCAGTTAGTCTGAGTTTGTATGTATTTGTTTTTAGCTCCTGAGCTCCAAATCTAATTCATCTCAGTTTTTTGTGGTGTTTTTTTGAGAAGCCATTCTGTTTTAATATCCGTCACAAAAATATCCTAATATTGGTAGATTGTATGCTTTGATTAATTCAGGTGTTTGATCGAGTTTCTGCCGAGGTATTGAATCTGACGTCTAGATTCTTACCCACTTTGTTTAGGGTTAAATGGTATAGATCCAGTTTGCGATGTACATTGCTCTGAATTTGGGGGAAAATTTGAATTTCAAATTCATAAGTTAAATGCTTATCCATAAACATTATGTTTCTTTTGATGATTTTTCAAGTCGTAAATTATAGATTTAATATATTCAGGAACGTTTAAATCATCTGGAGGTCTAATCTTGATTGAGGAAGTTTATCGGACAAGGGCATGCAGATTTGATTAAATATTGTCATCAGGAAAGCCTTATTAGATAGTGTTATCCAAAACACTGCGAAGCTTTTTTTTTTTAAGTTCCATGTTCCATGTGAGGTCTGCAAAAACATGGTTTAATCAGGATGAAGGACTGTTTTGAGATTTTTCAAGAAACAAGACATGGATGTGTTAAAGAGGTTATATAATTAACTCGCAAAAACATGTTTTGCAAAAGAGCAAGAGTATTGGAAATGACAAGGGAACTCGATGTGTTAATTGATCTGTGACTTAGATTTAATGGTTTGTGAATGTATATAAGTACTGAAGGTATATATAATATCCACCTGATAGCCACTTCACCTGTGTATGACACACCTGGCACAGAAAAGCGAAGAAAAGCCAATTTGATAATCGTCCAGTGTAATTGGAATTAAGCTGCGCTTGTAGATTATCCAATAATTATGTCGAGGAGAGAAGTTAATGTGCTTATGTAGCCAGGACATGTTCCAAAGAAGATAACAGTTTAAAAGTTCAATGGAGATTGGGAATGTGTGTGTACTGCGTATTGTGTGAGGGACGGACACTGGGTATGAGGTGTCGGGCCGACCGCAATAATGGAGCGCAGACTTCTGGAAGACATTTATCGCCTGGAAGTCAAACTTATTCAGGTAGATAAAAAAATGTGTATGTTCCGTAATGCAAACAACTATTTTTTTCCCTTCTGTCACCTGACGGTCTCCCACCCTCTTTTACTGTTGATGCTTATAGGTTTTTTAAATAGCCAAATGCATGTATATTGAAAATAGATTATGATAATTGTGATCTGTTTTGTGATGTGGAATATTTTTTATGCATTTTCTCACCTTATCCAACCCCCACCCCCACCCCCCCACCCACCCCATTCTTGTTCCAAAGATGTGTATGTTGTTTCTTATATGTTTGGATCTTTACATTGCTCTAAATGTTGTCATCTATTCTTGTAAAATTTATATAGTTATGGATGAAATATATATCTATTAGTCAGTGCTAAGAAAACAAATCAGGTCTTGAAATTTGTAGCACCATTGACTTGAATTGACTGGGTGGGTACAATGCAGTAGGTTTGGTCATTACCTTACTGACTGAAATGAGGGAATCATTGGAAGAATTAAGGAAAGAGATGTTTCTCAAGCATTTGAATTTATATCTATGAACAGAAAACGATCTTGAAATATTGTGACAGGAGATTTATTTAAGGGAGCTTTCCTTGACTCCTATTTTAAAGGTGACTTGACTCGTTTGTTTTTTGGTGTAGATTTTTGCTTCTATTATCTTGCTTATCTTGATTATTTAAGCATTAATTTTATTAATTTAATGACTGATTTTCTATAAAAGTAATTCGGTTTTACCTATCTATAGGAATCTTAAGAAGCGTTATACATTCCTCTGCCTCTATCTGATTGGATGTATCAAACTGTCCACATGTACTGATACATATATAGACTTGTTTGTTTAACTCAGGATCAGATGAGTGGAGTTTAATTGACTAGAATGACAAATGTTTGCTCTTCATTAGAAGGATCAACAAGGGTCTTAACCAGCTTGTAATGAATTGAAACGCCTGAACTCACATGTCATCTTCGGATAAGCACTGGGTAACTTAGAACCATTTTAACATGAGCTTGGACTTTGGGTAGTTGTGTCAAACAGCAATGTGACATAGGCATGTCTATTTCATTGCTGGCCACTCAGCCATTGATCTTTAAAATCAACAAGATTTGTCTGGCTTTTGAGCCAAGACTGCACAATCTGTGCATATTTTGCTTGAAATTACGTTATTTTCAACTTGTTTTGATGCACGATTTAGATAGCCACCTATTTCTGAAAGTCCAAGGTCTTGTTAAAATGGTTCTAAATTACCATCACTCAGGCATCAGATACAGATTGAACAACCCGTAATCTGACGATAAAGCGAGTGATGCCTGATTTTGAATAATTTTTGTATAGTGGAATTTTGCTTTTCTGAATGAGCATTTGTACTGTTGATGCAGATAAAATAAAGTTTCACTGTTTCTTTAATTAATATTATGGGACCATGCAGACATAATTTGTTTTGCAAATCTGGTATAATTGTACCACTAAATCACCTTTTATTGAACCATCTAACTTGATTAACATGTTAATCTTTGATTTACATCCTTTTCCTCTTTAAAATAACTAAAGGTCTATTAGTGGACTCCTCTATATCACTATTAATATAAGTCGTAGAACTTGTTTATCAATCGTTGTAAAATAAATAAAGTTCAGTTTATATCACTGTCCTTTACCTGCTAGGGACCTCTCATTTTACCACTTAACATCCTTGTCAGATAACCAATAGGAACCTGTCCTTTTACCACTTAACATCTCTGTCAGATAACCTTTGGGGACCTCTCAATATACCACTGTAAAAAGATCCTTGTCGTATAACCACTAGGGACCTCTCATTTTACCATTTAACATCCCTGTCAGATAACCTTTTGGAACCTCTCATTGTACCACTTGAGGGACATGTCCTTTTACCACGTAACACCCCTATATCCTTTAATCCTAGCTGTCTTTGTTCCACTTAACATCCCTGTAATATTTTTACTTGTTCCCATCATTGTACCACTTAACATCCCTGTACTTAATACCATGAGGTATCCATCATAGTGATTTAACACCCTTCTCCTTTAACCCCTGTCATTGTACCATTTAACCTTTACTACTATTACCACTGTTTATTCATCATTATATCACTTAATCTCCCTATCCATAGACCACTTAATTAAGGAACCTGTCATCATACAACTTAACATTCCATATTCTATAACCATGAGGGACCCGTCATTGTACCTCATCTCTGACACTGGGGACCCATCCCTGTGACACACTGCTACAAGCTGCCCAATACAAGCCCCCTTTTCACTTGATTTAATATGATAATTCACACCATTTCATAAGCATGCTGGACAACAAGTGTCATTAATGGAAAATGCCAGTCTTAATCTCTAAATAAATGCCCAGAAAAGTCCATGTGGATGAGCTTTTGCTTCCAATCAATACCTCTCTCAGGGCTCCGATGGCAAAGTCAAATAAAAAAAAGACGGAAGATTTTTTTTGGCTCTTAAAAGTCCTTTATGTATAGATTTTTATTACAAAATGATGATGTTATTGCCCAATTTGGTTGGGTAGAAATTAAATCCAGTCTTGACCAAAATTATTAAGAATGGCAAATAGCATTGATTACTATAACCTGGGTAAATGTTCTGAATCCCACTGAGTTGTTTGGTATCCGGTGTCCTAGGGGATGGTTCCTCACTGTGGTATACCATACGATTGACTCGAGTGAACTATGGATCCCAGCATAGAGGTCTATCACAGTCCTTTTTATCCAGATTTTCACATCATTTGACATTTTCGTTCAGTCGATTGAATGCTTTTGATATCCGGTGCATGGATTTCAGTGTTTCTTTGTGAGCCTATAGGACTACTTGTGGCAGCCTTTTATATACCAGTCTGACAGAATAGATTCTGAAGTCCGTGATGGCGTTTTCTCAGAATTCTCATTTATGTTTCAAGTGTCCAGTGTATCATTAGAAAACAAAATTTAATTTTTTATATGGCTGCACCTAAAATTTGTTTTTTTTTCAAATTGCTGAAATGATGATGTTTTAAACTTGACGACCCAAGCTCATCAAAAGCATCAAGATATCCATGCAGACAAACCATGTCTTTGAAAGAGGGGAAATTCAAGACTTAATTATCGGATGTATTTTGTTACTTCACCAAAATTGGCTGGAATTCTCATGCCTCCTCATAGACAAGGTGCGCTTCCATCATTTGACCATTTTATTGGCAACTTTCATGGGAAATATTGAAAGCCAAAAGGTCTGGAATCAAGCTCTATGGATCTAAATCATTAGGAACACTTATTTAGCCATTAATCTCGTAAAGTCACCTTTTTCGGACATTACCAATTACGGTGTTGAATGCCACAAACGATCGCCAGGCGAAAAGGATTTAACCTCTGAACAAGAGCAGATATATTGGATTTTTTTGGTCCGCCCCTAAGTGTGTGCTCTTCTCACAAGGACCCTTGATTAGATTGTCTGCAGGTTTTAAGTGGTCATAAAGTAAATTGGAGGAATTCTACCTGTTTGCAAAAAGCGGAGATTTGGGCAGATTGATCTGAAATTGCATTGAAGACTGAGGAAGACTAGCAAAATCTTCTGTAATTGTAGCTTTCAATGATGTGTTACTTAATGTTTTACACAAAAAAATCGAGCAATCAATGGTTATATAACATTTTCTTTGCTTTCTCCCTGTTGGAAAACTAATGTTCAGCAGTTGCAACTTTGATCAGGAAAGAACAATATTTGTTGACTCTCAAAATCTGGTGAAGAGTGAAACTTCAGACATTATTTTTGTGCTTATGGAAAAACTGAGCATGTCTAAGACTTCTATTTTAAGAGACAGACCGAAACAGAATTTGGAATGCAGTTTTTATGCAGGGATATAAACCAAATGGGAGATGTTAAATCAAGTTTTATGGCAATAGTTACAGAAACTGTTTATATTTCATTCCAGCACGGATTGATTGGAGATTTTTTTTTGGAATACATTATCAGTTTTTGTATGTTTTTTGTGAGGATTTTTTTATGTTTCATTTTCTTAGATTGCACTAATTATGATTCCTTCTCTTGTTGAGAAAATCAATGTTATGCCGAGTGATATAGTGTCAACAACAGGACTATTTAGTTCCACACAAAAGGAATAGCTAGTCCGAGAAGCTCTCGGCGAAAAAAGATATCTTTGTATAGAGTGCAAACCTCAGCACCCAATGTTTTACTTTGGATAAAAATGTCTCTATCAAGACTGGTTGGTTACTTGTGGATTATTCAAGAAACTTAACGAGGATTAGTGATTCGTGATGGACAATTCAAGACAGCGAATAAGAAGTCCAGCATTATTGCGACATAGTGCAGA
Organism: Magallana angulata; assembly: GCF_025612915.1. Classification (NCBI taxonomy): domain Eukaryota; kingdom Metazoa; phylum Mollusca; class Bivalvia; order Ostreida; family Ostreidae; genus Magallana; species Magallana angulata. The sequence continues at coordinate 23,661,311 of NC_069115.1, forward strand.
TAGTCCAAGGAAACTGCCAAAGCGCGTGTGTTTTCAGGTAAGGCTTTAATGTTCAGTTCATCATGACTTTTTCTTTCGTGTTCGTACCCTGCATTTTTTTGAAGTCATGGAATTGGCCATGGAAATATTTTCAAGATAATATATGTAAATTTTGCAATATTGAGCAATATTGATGATATATATGCTGACTGTGCTAGCATAAACTGCAGGTTTGTGGATTATAAACATGAATTTTTCATTTGTAATCCTCTCCGGAAGCTTCCTCCGATTCGACGTGGAGACGTAATCAATATTTCACCATTTGACTTCATTTTTCCCTCCAGACCAGATATGAAAACGTTTTCATCGTACAAGTGGACTCATTTCAGCAGCAGATTGCTCACACTGTTTTCTCGTCATCAATAAACCTGCAATCAGTTCTCCATTCAGCGGTTTATAGGTATGGATTTTAGCAGAGGTTGACAGATATAAGCCAATTGCAAGGGACTTTGGGCCTTGTTTGGTAGAGGGGCTAGCTGATTTGTCAACTTTGTGGAAATCTGTTGTGACCTCTGGTTTGCTGTCATCTTCCAAACTCTGATGGATGTGGATCAATTTTAAACCTTTTGATTTACCGGTATTGCCTGGATAGTAATGAAATAAATTCCAAGAACTTAAATGTCATACAACCTTACGTAGGAAAGAATAGCCCTTTCATCAATGCAAATCTTCCAACCTTTTCTCTTTTTTTAATTCGAGTCAGATCAAGTCTTGATCTTGTCCTATACTCCAGGAGAAGGGGGCGCTGAGGGACTCTCTGTGTTATTTATTTGTCTGACCTGGATGTTCACTGTCTAAAGTCTTCAAATCTTCATACATAAGATACTGCTGGGTTTTTTTTTTTGTTGGCTGTAGGGAGCTATAGTTGTTTTATTTGCCCTCAGTCTGTAGCTGTGACAGTAACGGTCCCACTGATACAGTGTTTGTGATTTACTGATGGAGCATAATTGCCTACTCCACAGTCAGAAATTAATAAAACCTTACCATATATCACTTCTTTGTATACCCCAGACTCAATGAACAATCATAATTGTATGTCCACTGATTGGCAGAACATTCCGAATCATAGCCACTGATTGTAGCACTGTCCAAATCATGTCTAGTAATGTTATAACTGTCCACATCATGTCTGGCAGTTTTATGAGTGTCCAAATCACATCAGGTAATTTTTGAACTGTCTAAATCATGTAATTCGACTACTTAACATTTCCATTAAGGGTTTTAGTCCTAACTCATAATAAGATATCAATGAAGGTTTTTGTTTTTTTAGAATATGAAGATGATCCAGTAGAGGTGTTCACCATCAGTTAGTTCGCCTGTAACAAAAATGAGTAGTTTTGAATAACATAATTTGTCTTGTGAATCACTATAACCCTTTAACATATAACAAAATATTCTGTAAAGGATCAGGAAAAAATAGATGCCTTTGAAATATTACATGTACTCAGACATTTTTTCCCCATTTGTGTGGTCTATAGACGATGAAACAAATGATAAATCTTGATATTTTAACAATCCACTCTCGAGTGATCAATTAACATCTCAATAATGTATGGAAATCAATGCATTAGTCAAAGTGATTGCATCCATGGGTTTCCATGTTTCGAGGACGTTGCCTAGCTTGGGCATTAAACATGTATCAGATCACATGATATGTTTGTCCCATTGTTTTGAGATTAGCAGTAATCTGGAATTGCATCCATTTGAGGAAATACTGGAGGTTAAAACAATTTGTGACTTTCTGTAGGTTCAAAACTCATTTGTCATTGGTGCCCCCACTGAACAACCTGAATTCAATGGCTATCCAAGTTCAAATCCATTTTGTTATTTATGTGCTGTAGAATTTAACAATTAGTTAATTAATGTGAAGCTGTTACAATCTGATATATAGGTGTCTCCAATGTTAGCACAGAGGAGAGTGTGTCTTTCTGTACTGTAAAGTATGGCCCAAGGGAGAGAAGTCTGTAGAGTCTTGTCATGTAGAGCCATTATCAACACCTTTCTGGAGGGCTAATTACAGAGCAGGCAGAACTTACCAGATCAGAATTACCTCCCTTATCAGACTTAATGTAGCAGCCCAGGACAATTAAACCGGGCCATTATGAATTGACACTAATGAAGAGGCCCACCCTCAGAGGCACGGCTTATATTACTCAGGTCTAGATTTGTATATGTTATATTATCAGACTATGGGGTCTGTGATATCTCTCTCTCTCTCTCTCTCTCTCTCTCTCTCTCTCTCTCTCTCTCTCGCCTGCATACAGTTTTATTATCTGAAATTGAAAAAAATTCACCATTTTTAATGTGGAAAATTAATTATGGTAAATGAATTTGAGAACCCAATTTTTAAAATGCTCACTATGCACTAAATAATAATAATTACATTTGCCATTTTGATTTCAATTTTTGATATATATATATATATATATATATATATATATATATATATATATATATATATATATATATATATATATATATATATATATAAATGCAATCTGAACACCTTGAAGGAGAAGCTAAAATATTTGGCAATGATTAATGGTTGCATACTTTCCTAATTAAACAGAACACCTGCGATGTATACATATGTGTCAATAATGAATCCAATTTATGAATGATGAAGGCTTTCACGCTTGAGTAACCACAGTTATTTCCACAATACAATTGCCTAGTACGCTGATGCATGTTACGGAAAGTATGCTCCGACAGCGAACTGCCAAAGGAATTAGACAGGTTTGTTAGTTTCCCTGCAGCAAGAGCTAGCTGAGCAAGCCTAGCTTCAGAGCAATCATACTTTACAAGAGCTTTTCTCTAAAACAATTACAGGAGAGCAAGATACGCTTCATTGAAGCTGGGTCAGGGAGGTTGTCATATTTTTTTTTTTCCAGAGGAGATTTCCCAGCAGCCCTTAGTGGTGATTGGTCCAAAAGTCGTTGGGATTTGAGGGCGAGTGATTCTTACCTGAGATTTTTATGTTCACCTGTGTCCGTCAATTGATACAGTTACATTGAGATATTTAATCCCGAGTGTTCTCAAGGCTTCAGGCGGGAGTGTGGGAAGTTATATTGGATTGTGAATTGTGCAAATTGCTTGGGAATTGTCAGTTAAGTGTTTTTGGATGGGCAAGCTTTTGTTATCTGCCCAATTAAATTGAGGTGATTTTTTTTTTTACTCCAGTAGGTAGTTTCATTATTTTTCCATCAAGGAAGATAAGATTGAAGGGACTGTAAAGGGATGTAAATGAGGGTTTGTTTGGAGGAATGAGAGATTGCCGCAATAGAGGAATGCAAATTACACCTGAAATTAAGCGTGATTCAATTTGTAGCTGACTCTGATCTGCATGTTTGTTATTTTTGTGTATTGACTGCGGACAGATTGATCTGGCGATAAAGGGGAGGCACGAGATATTATCATCTTGTCTTGCAAAGGAAAGTTACGCATCCGAAATATCATCGCCCATCTTCCATGAGAAAGTTTGGTTAAAATTCATGAAAGGAAGGGGTTGAGATGACAAGTGTATTATATTACCTGCAATTGATTATTCATTTATTCGAATATGTATATGAGTGAATGATAATCAAAGTGAGGACTTTGACCTACATGTATTAGCTTTGACTTGGAGACTCTTTCAAGAAAAGTTCTTTGGAGGGTTAAATATTCTCTGACTACAAGGTATAATCAAAACGAGCGAGAAATTGAATCTGCTAATTGCAAAGACTGTGCAAGACCTGGAGGTTAAACAAAAAGATTTATGGAACCGCATGCTCGGCCCTTAGTGTGTAGGTCTAGTGCAATAGTGGTTCATTCTGGCCAAGTCAAGGCCCCCCACCCCCAGGAGTCTTCAGTTTGCCCCCGAGATGATTATTTTATGCACCAGTATAAGGAAATTACTTAGTACCTTTGAACAGGTAAGACCTTGCTAACTTTGAAATTCTTGAGGTACATGCAACTTTATTGTTAGTACCGTGACAGATTTACATTGAGGTTGCCTGATTAATGCTTTCCTAATTAATTTACATGTATATCATATTGGAAATATATTGGTGTTAATTTTTTATATTTGCTGGGGGGGGGGGGGGGGGGGGAGGAGATGTTGCAATCATTGTAGCAAAAATGAACCAAATACACGGATACATATATACATATTGATGATTGTGCATAGGATTTAATGAAAAAAAATGCTACAAGTTCAAAAACGTAATTCAGTGCTGTAGCAGAAACAGTACGTGTCAGTAAATTGAGTACATTGTACTTCTATGAAGAAATCTGCTTACCAGTATATTGCTGTCTGAGCTTATTTTTAATGTCTTTCACTGCATGCAGTTGAAAATAAGTTCAGAGAGAGAGAATCGAGACAGACCATGCTGCAGACTTTAGATCATTGACTTATCTACTCAGGTCATTCTCTCTCTCTCTCTTTCTCTCTCTCTCTCTCTCTCTCTTTCTCTCTCTCTCCTCTTTTCTCCCACTCCCCAGTTCACAGTTAAAAAAGATCATGCATGTAAAAATTCAGATTCTATTACATATATATATCAATTATAGAGGAGAGAAAATCTTATCATAAGTAGGTATTAATTTCAAAGATTTGCGGAAGCTAGATAATGGTTGTATGTTTGGGGAGTTGGGTGGGGGTGGGTGCAGTAGAAGGACAATAGAGGGGTTGTTCTGTTGTGGTTATTTAGATGAATTGGGATCCACATTGCATGGAAAAGTTCAAGACATCCAAACATTCTGAAGAGGGGGCGGAGTAAAAAAAAAGAAGCACTCCATTTGTTTGAAACAAGACAAATTACAAAGTGTCACAACGGCTTTCCGGAACATGTAACCCAAGATCTTTAATGTGTAAGACAAATTATTTTCATCCAAGGAGGCTGGTGTAGAGTAACCTTGTTTTGTAGGTATCCGATTCCCCCTGTCATATTGGTTCAAATTCCACCGTCATGTTGGTAAGAATGCTTAGATAAATGACAATGTGAGTTAGGTTCACTGAGGCAATGAGTGGTACAAGGCCAAAGAAACCCATCAGTCATATGATGGAAAAACAGAATTCCATAGAAATCAGAAATCATTAAGGGTATAATAATAAACTCATTTTTCTTGTGTTCTATGTTAGTAAAGTACAGTACAGGGTATTGAAAACTTTCATTCATGTGTAAGGCCGTAGGGCTTGAGTTACAGAGAAATTACAGCTGATTGAAGAAGACAAGAAGTCATGCAGGGAACTTAAAACAAAGAGCATTGAGGAGAGAGAGAGAGAGAGAGAGAGAGAGAGAGAGAGAGAGAGAGAGAGAGAGAGATCTTCTATGAAGTCTTTGAGAAGAGAAAGCCCAGTTTCTATATCTGAAATGTTACATATGATAATGGTTTAGTTATAAAAAAAAATTCTTTTAAGTTTAGAAAAAAATGAAGCCAATTAGTTATAAAACTCAGATCGAAGGTCACGTAGTGTCAGATCTTTTGCAATTTTTGGAAGTTCCACTTCCTGAATTCAAGACAGCTAGCAGAAGATTTTATGAATGACTCAAAGAATGAGATCTACTGTGAATACAATGTGTCATTAGTTCAGCAATACAAGCCTGCAGCAACCGAATTCACCAGCTGTTGAAACAATTCCCAACAGTGCCGTCTTCTGCTAATCTTTCGCAATGATGGAGGTCTATCCCTTGATAATCAGTTGATACCTGAGTGGAATTGTTGGAGTTTTTTTTTTCTCTTTCCGACTTTCTATTACATATTTATTTGCTTTGCTCTCTTTGTTGGATTCTTCGGAAGTAAATCGGTGAGAGAAGCCGAGGCAACGTTTTCTTAAGAATGTGTAAATAGAAAAATACGCCAGGAAAAAATATATCGCCAAGGCTCTTTTTTTTATTTTATTTTTTTTCATTAGGGAGAAAATATTGTACTAACAGAACTTGCTCTGCAGGATTCATAGCTGGTTAATTTAGCTATGGTTTGCAATTAACATCAGGGTCAATGCAATATAGCTCTTTTTTTTCCCCTCAGAATGAACAGTTCTCTCTCATAGCTTTTGTACATAATCATTTAGCTAGTTTTTATTGAAATTTACGAGGCAGGTAATTAAAATTTATCTAGTTGGTAAAATGCTTATATGTAACAAGAAAAAAAATGTTTTGATTATTCAGTCGGAATGGGGCAGCCTTGGTAATCTTACATATTATTTTTTCTCATGCGTGTCACCAATGTTTTAAAACCATTTTAAGGCTAAATTCACTTTAATTAAGAAGAGTTTTTTGATTAATCAAGGGCTAATTTCTGAAATGCAACATAATGGTTGATTTGCATCAATCAGTCTGCAGACTGACTTGTAGGAGATGAGTATAGTATTCGTGGATGCGTTTATTTTTATGTGGGTAGGATAGGAACCAAGCTAGACGGTCTTTACCGCCTGTAGCCAAATTAATGACCAATTTATGGTATCTTTATGTATTTATTTTCTGCTTATTAACGGTCCTGATAGGAGAATTACACACCCTTTACTGCAGATTATATGGGGCCTGGGCAATAGATTATCTGCTACATAGGAGAACACCTATCTTTAATGAATGGACGTATTAATTGGGTATATACGAAATATGTCTGGATCTATATCCATATCAACAGGTCACCAGGCCAAAGAACTCTAGCTGTCTGTGTAGATCTATTATAGAATATTTAAAAAAAAATATACACTGCCCCAAGACCTTATAATTAATGGCCTGTATTAGATTTTTTTTTTTTTCCTCGAACTTTTATCTTATCAATGATTTTTTTTTGGCATGGTAACATGGGGAGCTATAGCACTGTTTCTTGTAAGCTGTCACTAGCCAATAGTCTCTGGGCTATTATATACAGATAAAGACAGGGCTAGAAAATGAAACAACGGCAGAGAGATAGATGGGGGGGTGAAAGGTCAATAGCAGGTTTTATGAATTTTCTGTTGTGTCAGCATCAGTGGAGAATATATGTTACGATATATATGCAATCACTTTAGTCTACTCATTTGAATTATTGACATCTCTGAATATTTAAAAAATTTTTTTTTACTCTTTTATTTACTCTTAGTTGTCATTTTCTCTTCTTGCCTCTTTAAAGGTTGCGGTAAGACAATCTTAATTTTTTTTTTTTTTTTGGAGACCCTGTTTTTGTTTATTTTGATAAGTTTTTTTTGGCTGCTCAAATCGTTCCTCGATATTTGTTTTTTCTGTCTGTTTGTTCTACATATGTTAATTTTCTTACTAAGTGTAACTCTCCCTGGCATCACTGTATTGTCATCAAATAGACTAAATTACAATTGAAAATGGAAAAAAAAGGTGATATAACCACTCTTAAGGGAATTACTCTTTATGCTACACTAAAATTTTCACAAGGATAAAATAATAATGTATTCCTACTTTACACTTATGCATACCCCTTTTTATTTCTTTGTTTTCGTAATTTGTCAATTGACTCTAACAACTCTTTTGTTCTGTAATATTGTGACATATTAAAAAAAAAAGTAAAAACACATACAAACAAAAGATGAAATCCCCAGGAAATGGGAGGGATCAATGTATCCTCAAATGAACTCTCCAACAATTCTTTCACCAGTCAATTCTCCACGCTACATTTACCAAAGTGGTAATTCGAACCAGCTAAATTGAGCATTTTCTCGTAAAAAATTTTTTTGCCTTGAATTGATTCTGATCCCCGCAAAAATACCGGCTACAAAAGAACAGCTTGTAAATCGATTCGCGATTAGCGATATGGTTTAGCGCTGACATGTTAGGAAGTGTCATTCAAAAAGAAATGATATTTTGGAGTTATCTATAAAGGAAGATCTTTTCTGTGTATTTGATGGCTTGTCATCGTAATAGAAAACTTTCAGGGTACATGTAGCGTTTTTATGATGGTGGTTGTTTTATAACAGTTCCACAGGAAACACTGTAAAGGAAAGTACTGAAAAGCCATAAATGTCTTGTGTCCATGGATTGATCACTAGTACCATATAGAAGATTCCTATGGGTGTTTTTCTTTACATGATACAGAAATACGATCACATTATTAAACTGGTACACCAAGTTACATCTGTTGTTGCTACCTTATCTTGCATCTACAGTACATGTACTAGTTAAGCAGACAAAACAATTAAAATCAGTTTTATTATTTATATCCTATACCATATGCTAGCTATTGCAAGTTTTGCAGCTTATTGTTAGAAGTGTGGACCTGCAGATTCTTTATTTTGTTGGACAAAAAATGCTGCAAGCATTCATCTACAACTTGAATTTATCATTATGGTTTCCTTGTAGTGGTCAATACTGGTTTTCTATGATGTCACTCTAAAAATGAGACATTAAAACATGGAAATTAACAACTAAGCAGATTCCACAATACTACATAAATAACTCCCTTTCAAAGATTAAAGAAGCTCTTGAAATCAATGATTGTTAGAACTTTTTGATTTTAAGAGAAAAAAATTTGATTTTCATTGGTTTTGACATACATGGATATTTCATTACATGCCAATGTCTTGGATTATTTAACTACATGTATTATGATAGTTGTATTTCTATGTGCTGTCTCTATTCTGTAGGATCTCCAGGCAGAAGTTGACACAAACAAGACAACATACGAGTCGTTGAACAGCAGTGGGGCGAGGCTGACCAGAACCATGGGGGTGAGCGACGCTCAGGCTCTACACCGGCGCCTGGAGGAGATGAACCAGCGCTGGGTCAGTCTGATGACCAAGTCCATGGAAATCAGGTATAAACTGTATACTTTGTGGGTATCAATGATATAGGCTTTACTGTATGTGGGTAGTAAAATCTAAGGAAAACACATCAATATTCGTGTGCATCAATTTTCAATGATTTAATGAAAATCACACAGTTTCAAGGATATGTAAATCTGTGGGCAATGATGCTTTCAATACATTTTGTGTTTTTGAAAATTTGAATTCAATGAACATTTGATTTGTTGATCATAACAACAATAAAATCTGCAAAAAAAAAAATGGTATTCAACAAATGAGGATGAAAACAGTATGGACTCTATTGTGTGTGTTTTGGAAAGGACTTATTTTTAAATAGAAATGGATAGTATAGAGATCACTGTAACTGTGTTGCATTGTGAATGAACAGTTTAAAAAAAATGTTCATCTTGACCAGGAATACACGACTATGCACTTATTCATCATGCCTCTGACTCTACTATTGAAGGTTGAATTTGCAAACACAGCATTATGTTGAGTTAATTTGGTTAACATAGAACTTGATGGTGATAGCACATCTGAATGCACCACTTGCTTTTAACATTAAAGCAAGGAAGAAATTAACTTTCCATTGCAATAAGTGAAATGAGAAAACGGCTTCATTGGGTCTTAGCTGATCAAATGAAGAATTAGCACACAATTCTGTTGTGGTGTATTGGTACTGGTTCTGGTGGAAATTACATGTAGGCAAAGAGGTTAGGGCAACATACCTGAGTGCATCCAGAACAGATGGGTTTGTAAATCAAATTAAGTTGAAAATCATAATTGATCAAATAGTTCAAGGCCATTTAAAACTAGGTCATCAGGTATTGGCACCTATCAGATGCCAAATAAATTAAAGTGCAATGAGGAAGTTGTTGTTTTTTAACGTGATAATTGAATCACAGTTTTGCGAACTTTACTTTGGCTTACTTATGGGTTCAATACAAAGTTAGCTGACCAAGGTCACAATGATAATGGTAAGGTCAAGGTCATGGATTTAATATAAAGGAATACATCATAAAGCTCAAAGATTGTAATATTGCAGATACAGCACAGGAAAATACAAGAAAGCATTGTACGATTTGTAAAGGTACAAAGTTTCCGTGTGGCCTATGCTTAAAAAAGAATTGGAGAATAAGTTTGTCAATATAAATGTCACATTTATCTTTTGCTTTATGACCTTAAGCTTTCAATGAAAAAATACAAAGTTGGGAAAATTATTGTTCAAAATACCTTTGTTATCAGGAGAGAGTGTGGCTCTGTCGTAATGACAAAACACCTGCATGTAGGCTTCCTACCTGTTAATCGCGTCAATCAAATTTTTTACCTGTGACTTGGCTTTGAAATTAAACTGAAATCAGGAGAAATGAAGTATTGAGTAGAGCTGGGATAGATAAACATTGCAGAGCCATTCCAGAGAGAGAACTTCAATGGAGGAATGTTTTAAATGCCTTTCTCTCCCATGTTGACTTTTCTAGCCATGGTGTAAAGCCAGGGTCTCCCAGAAAGAAGGAGAGAAAGGGAGAGAGAAAGAGGCCGGGGAGAGAGATGACGGAACTTAATTATGTGTGTCTTATCAGGACTAATTTGACTTTATCTGGGGAACCTGCATAAGTGAGGCAACGAATTCACCTGCCCGTTTGAGCCCCATATTCTGAATTCCTTGTATATCCAGTCGGAACTTTGGACAGAGACCGGTCAGAACTAACATAGGGGGGTGGAGGAAGAAAGAAAGGATGTCCGTGACAAAAGGACCAAGCATTTAAACACCCTTGTTAATACAGGTGTTTGGAGTGCAATAGTGCAGGGAATGTTTTTTTTTTCACCTGTAGAAATCGATGAAGATTTGTGCTGTAGTGGGTGGGAAAAGTGTGTTGTGCCTATATTAAGTGGGGACTTTTTTTAGATCACATGTTGCGAAGTTGAGTCATCTTTTTTAGAAAATTTGTTATACCTGGTAAAAGAACAAAATGTAGGACCATGGTGTCTTGGAAATTATGATTGAAGTGAAAATACGATTTCAAGTTATGTTGTGCTTGGAAAGTACTTAAGTGCTTTAAGATTGTGTGTTGTGATTTTATTTTTTGTTCAGTTGATTTATTAGACAATGGAGCTAAGGAATTCAACTCGGAGAAAATAAATGGAGATGTCATAGACTTCTATGGACAAAACCTAAATATATTGGTGTCAACATTTACCTGGAAAAATATGTTAACAATCAGTTATTTTTTTAATGGATCGAAAAGTGATGGGCACTCTTTTATTTTCTTAATTTGAAGGAGAAAAATTCAAATTTGAAAAAAAAAAATTGTTTCGGATTTTGGAAGTATGCGGTTGATTGCTTTAGTCGGACAAAGGTCGGATACGCCTCCCATTTTTGATGGAAAGTCGGACACCTCTTCTCCGTCTCTTTCTCTGAGATCGGACACTTCCTCCCTCTGTGGGGAATTTGCCGCGTCTGAAGAGCCTATGAGAGTTATTGCCCTTGTGGGCCACCGAACTAACGCCTGCCAGTCTCTCAACAGGAGGAAGAAGAAAAAAGTGACGTGGTACGCCGTAAAATAAGAATTTCTCTTCATTAAACATTCCCTAATGGGGGGGGGGGGGGGGGGGGTTGTTCTTGTCTGGTCATTACAGGACAATGCAGGAATACAAAGCCAGCAGTATTTATATATGTTCTGTAGCATAGGAATAAATCCAGTATTTATGTGGGTTCGTCTCTACGATTTAGCACTCTGGCTCTTGTCATCGAGTGATTGATGAGAGATTTATTTTACTAGTAATTCATGCATTCATCATGCATTAGAGGCTTTGGTTTGATAAGCTCTGTTCTCTTTAATTTTTAATGAAGGAACATTCGGAAATCTGTATTTTCTTGTGGTATGTTATGGATAATTAATTGGTCTGCCTTTGCAATTTTAGAAAGCTTTATGGATCAATTTAATAATTGAATTATCTGTTGAAAATACTTTTTTTTTCAAATTGATAGGAAACTTTAAAAATGCATGGTTTTAAGAGAATGGGTTAAAGAACCACCATGTAAAAAGCATTTGAATGCAGCTGTCAGTCAGTCCATCTTCACTGGAAAATGTCAAGAGAGCAATATTTATAGCCTGCATGGAAATGAAAAGATTCTCAAACTTGGGAGAGCTCTTTATTAATTGTTTTATTCCAAAAAGATTTGTTGGAAGTGGTTAAATGAATGGAGTAATTAAGCCACAATTTTATGTGAAATATATGTTTCTAGAAACTTTCAAGTCTCAAGCACAAACTTTTTTACAAGATTAAGTTGATAGCAATGAATTTAGTATTTTTATCAACTTTCATTAATGATTTCCATTTTTCATCTGTCATTTCAAATTCAAACGAAAAAAAGTTTTAAATTTCTGAAGGAAAAAAAAATTAATTTTGCGTCTTCCTTTTCAGGGGTCGTCTTGAGAGCAATGCTGACCAATGGCTGCACTTGGTGAACACCCTACAGGAGCTGATTGGATGGGTGCTAGAGAAGCAGCAGGAACTCTTGGCTCAGAGGCCCCTGGGAGGGGACACCGAGGCCCTCCAAAGGCAAAACATGGACAATCAGGTATGCTTACTGTCAGTCCATTATATACTTCAATGTTAAAATATGAAAATTGCAAAATATATTTGATAAGTGTTATAGAGAAAAAATTATGTGTTTCTGGCAAGACGATGTCAACTTTAATTAGACTTGACAGGAAGGGCAACTGTAAATTGAAAATCTTGTGCATGATTATCTTATGGGAATGAAATGCTGGTAGATGTAATCCTGAAGTTGATCTTATCGTTGAATATTCCAGCGGCTTCTGATGAGCCTGGACACCAAGCGACCAATCGTAGAGCAGAGTCTGGAGGCGGGGCGGTTCTACCTGAGGGAGGAAGGGCTAGAGAGACGCCTCAGTCAGGACAGCGTGGACAGCCATGAAAACGGTGAGGGTCAAGGTCATCTCCATAGCAACAAACTTTGTCCATGTGAGAGAAGAATATGGGATTGAAATTGCAATGATTGATGAAGTTTGTGTGTTGGTGATGGAAATATTAAGGAAAACATACTGTAGGAAGTCAGTAGATTTTATCTCTGTTAAAAATATACAAGTTGTAGTAGTTGATAGTTGGAAGAAATGGTTAAATTTTGTGTAGATTTTGTCAATGATGATTTAAGAAATGGGTATGCTCTCTTCTCTCTCTCTCTCTCTCTCTCTCTCTCTCTCTCTCTCTCTCTCTCTCTCTGGAATATCTTTATGGGATAATGTATCTTCGTTGCTGCTTGCTGGTATTTGAGAAATGGGCTAAAAGTGCACAACATAAAGTAACAATGGCCTCAGTAAGTTAAAGCTGTCTATTTTTATTGACTCCTCAGGAGACAAATAAGAAAATAATTGATCTCTGGAGTTTTACAAGTTCATAAGTAATTTCTTCGTACTTTTAAACATTCTAGATTTGATTTGTACTTTTTGGGAATATGAAGATTGTAGGAGAGGTGAAATCTTATGTATTGAATACAATGTCAAAAAAGTTCTTGTATACCTCAATCAATTCCCAATTTAGATATTTTATGACTAAGGAATGGATTTAATTTTCACATATGGCATTCGATATTACAAAACCTTTAATGTCTTATGAACTGTGAAGTGGTTTTTGTAACAGTGTAAAATGTCAAAAGTTATGAATTAAATAAATGTATAACATTAAATGTATAAAAATTGGATACATTCCTTATGATTTAATATTTAAGCATAAATTCAGAAAAAAAAAATGGTTCTTAAACCAGACTAAAATAAAACAGAATTTTATAACAAAGGCATATATTATTGTTAGGTTTGCAATTTAAACAAAATTTGTATTGCCAATGAATTAGGGCATTACAATGATAATTTTACTATTGATTTTTATTTTTATTTTTTTTGTAGAAGCTTTAGCTCAGGGCGA